>NW_004444126.1:973964-1013023 GCF_000243295.1 Trichechus manatus latirostris | reverse complement strand
CACCAAAGAAAAAGGTTGAGAAGTTAGAGGGTTGATATGTTGTGGGGTTGTTAACCAATGTCATAAAACAACATGTGTACTACTGTTTCATGAGTAACTATTTGTTCTGTAAGCCTTCACCTGAAGTACAATTAATTAATTAATTTTAAAAAAAATGGGTAAAGAACGTCAACAGACACTTCACCAAAGAAGACATTCAGGCTGCTAAAAAACACATGAAGAGATGCTTGTGCTCATTAGCCATTAGAGGAATGCAAATCAAAACTAATGTGAGATACAATCTCACTCAGGCAGTAACGGCACTGATCAAAAAATACAGAAAACAACAAATGCTGGTGAGGCTGTGGGGAGACTGGAACTCTTATGCACTGCTGGTGGGAATGTAAAATGGTACATCCACTATGGAAAATGGCATGGCGCTTCCTTAGGAAGCTAGAAATAATTGCAGCATTATTCACAACAGCAGAAAGATGGAAACAATCTAAGTGCCCATCAACTCATGAATGGATAAACAAATTATGACACATACACACAACGGAATACTATCTAACAATAAAGAACAACGTTGAATCCACGAAACATCACACAACATGGATGAACCTGAAGGGCATTATGCTGACTGAACTAACTCAATCACAAAAGGAGAAATATTGTATGAGACCACTATTATTAAAAACCCAAGAAAAGGTTTATACACAGAAAAAAAAAACATTCTTTGATGGTTACAAGGGAGGAGAAAGGTGGGGAGGGAAAATCACTAACTAGATAGTAGACAAGTATTAACTATGGTGAAGGGAAAGACTACACACAATATAGAGGAAGTCACCACAATTTGATCAAGGCAAAGTCACAGAAGCTTTCTAGGCGCATTCAAACACCTTGAGGGACCCAGTTACTGGGCCTGAGGGCTAAGGATCATGTCTAGCTCAACTGGCATAACATAGTTAACACAGAAAATGCTCTATATTCTACTTTGGTGAGTAGTGTCTGGGGTCTTAAAAGCTTGAGAGTAGTCATCTAAGAAACATCTACTGGTCCCATCCCATCCGGAGCAAGGAAGAATGAAGAAAATCAAAGACATAAGGAAAATATTAGTCCAAAGGACTAACTGGCCACATGAACCACAGCCTCCACCAGCCTAAGCCCAGAAGAACTAGATGGTGCCTGGCTACCACTACCGACCGCTCTGACAGGGATCACGATAGAGGGTCCTGGAAAGAGCAAGAGAAAAATTTAGAACAAAATTCAAATTTACACACACACACACACACACACACACACACAAGACCAGACTTACTGGTCTGACAGAGACTGGTGGAACCCCCGAGAGTATGGCCCCCAGATACCCTGCTAACTCAGAACTGAAGTTACTTCTGAAGTCCACCTTTCAGCTGAAGATTAGATAGGCCTATAACAAATAATAACACAAGTGAGGAACGTGCTTCTTAGCTCAATCAAGAATATGCACACCCATGTTCATTGCAGCATTATTCACAATGGCAAAAAGATAAAAACAACCTATATCACAGAACAAACTGTGTATAAACTACTGAATGAGAAATTACTTTGCTCTATAAACCTTCACCTAAAGCACAATTTTTTAAAAAAGAAAGAAGTTACACTCTCCCAACTTGAATCACTAGATCTCAATAGAACAAGAAAAATTTTCCTTTTTCAACAATGAAAAATGGACAGGTCTACCAATTCTTTCATCTTTCAAAGCTTTGGAAGTAGCATTTCTGTGAATAATTATTAAAATCTATCAGCCTCCCCCCCCCTTTTTTTTTTTTTTTTTTGCCTTTTTAACTTCCTAACAGTGTTCAGCATAGCTCTTTTAAAAATAAAAAAGTTGTCCTTCCATGTAGTGCCCTTATGGGATAGATTATTATAGTACTGGAACTCCTAGTACCTAAATCTTCAATTCATGTCAAAGGAGAAAATGTCATTAGAAACTGTCTGATTAGTGATGCAGGGGAAAAAAAAAAAAACCCAACTTAACAGAAACAGAAATCCAGGCTAAAGTGCTACAGCTAAAATCATGAGAAATAAAGCTACACTTATTTAGAAAAGTGTCTGTGACAAAAGAAAAGATCTAGGGGAAAAATGCATGCTTAACATAAATTGGAAGATACTGTATCATTTAGTGAAGAAAAAGCAGTGTGTCCTGTACAAGAGATAACTAAAATGCACATTTATCACTTGGAAACAACAGGGAGCATGGAAGGTCGGAACAGGGAGCAATCACACAAGCAGGATTATTCGTGAACTCTAAATGCCTGTCACTAATTACAAATTATCCAGCAATACTGTGAAATGATCAAATAGGTTAATACAGGATTTGAATTAATCTTCCTGGGTTGAAGATTTTCCTCTAATCCACTGAACCTTGGAATCAGTGAACTGTGATTTCTGTATAACATGATAAAGAACACTGGGAATATTAACATAATAGTCTAGTCTCTTGCCAGGCCAGTCTCAGATACATCGGTTTTGTTTGGGTAAAAACTTAATGCTTTTTGTTTGGACCTTTATTAGGATATACCTTTTAAAGAAAGGTCCATTTGAAGCCAGAAAGCATCTCAGAGCCTCTGAAGGGCAGTCACTGTGCTCGATGCAACTTTGAATCTCCAGTGCTTAATAAACAATGTATGACTGCTTGATAAATGAATGACACAAGGTAATATCACAAACCTTTCCTCAAAGATCATGCCTTTCCAGTATCCCTAATTAAAGCCCCAAATACAACACCATACTCTAACAAACTAAGAAACACAAACAAACATCTATTAATCTATCATTCTTCTATTTATTTACATCAAATACCATATCTACCTTAAACATTCCAATTCTCCACCCTGGAAAATTCTCTTCCTAAGGTCCCTATCACTCTTTTTTTAAATACAACAATATTTCTTTGGTTAAATGGCTGCTATTCTCTTTATGAAGAATAATGGTAAAGACTCACTTGTTTAGTCATTTTTGTAGCAGTGGAGTTGTACACCTCAAGCAGTGAAGAAGTAATTCTTGTGGGATGGGAGGTGAAAAGAGAGAGTAGGAGAACTGCATTCTATTACTTGTCCTTAGTGGGGGCTTTACAGGTATTTGCTAAATGATAAATCATTGAACTATACATCTTGTTTTGTGCACCTTTGTGTGTATAGGTTACATTTAGACAAAAAGAAAAATGCATATATAATACCCTCAAAGATATAAGAAAAGAAACCGCAACCATGAAATAACTACAGATTACTTTTTAAAAAATCTGAGAACCAAAAAGAACTCTTAGAAATTAAAAATACAGCAGAAAGTAAGGACTCGATAGGAAGATAGCAACACAAAGCTAAGGAAGTCTTTTAGAAAATAAAGTGAAAGGAAAAGAATTTGAGAGCAAGAGAGAAAAGACAGGAAAAAAATTCAAGGACCTGTTCAGGAGAGTCAATATCTACATAACAAGCATTCCAGCAAAAGAGAACAGAGAAGAGCGAGAAAGGAAATCATCAAAGAAATGACTCAAGAAAATTTCCAAAGGACATTAATTTCCAGATTGAAAAAGTCCACCAAGTGTCCAACATAATGGATGAAAATACACTCACATCAAGGTACAGTATCAAGAAAATTTAGAACACTGAAAATAGAGATCTTACAAGTTTTGAGAAAAAGGAAGATATTAAATGTCTGGAATCAGTATAGCTATAGACTTCCAAATAATAACACTCCTTTCTACTTAAACTAGTTCAGGTGAGTATCTATTTCTTATAACCAAAAAGAGCCTTAGCTAAACATTACTAATCTCACTGTATTTGGGGAAAACAGAATTCAAAAAATGAAAAGAGAAAGTGACCCATAATTATTTCTATAAACATGAAAGATCTATTTACACTATAAGGAAAATGAAAAGGTTTATAGGTGGAAAAATAATAAAATCAGCTAACCTAATAAATTCAAAAATATTACCTTAGTGCCCTGTTAAAATAATTAGTCCTAGTTAAACACAATGGATTAAACATGTATTTAGCTCTTCTCTCTTCCAAAATGACATAAAAAGATTTTATAAATGGCAAAAACTCACAAGGAATAAACGACCAGGAAAAGAGGCAATAACAGCAAAGTTTTAAAAGTTAGAAAGCAGATGAACAAGTAGTAACTGATTTTGCAGAACCAAAGAAATGACTTGGCAGAAACAAAATTTAAGCCAGTGAGGAAAGTGAGAAGCAATCCAATTTATACTGCAATCCAACTTCCCTAAAAGGCTCAGGAAGTGGCAGCATCATGTACCTCTGGAAAGAGAGATGAAGACAAAGTAGAAACAAAAAGATAGGTTGAAAATCCATTTAAGAAGCATTTATACTCCAAAATGTTCTCCTCCACTCAAAGCAACCAGATGACTGCTCCTCCCTCTCTGACAGGAAGCTGAAGAAGGGAAAACAGAAGGTCTCTGGATTGGGAGGTACTAGCCACGGTTGGAGGGTTCCGTACTGAAAACATGTGAATGGATTAAAGGCTTACATGTTTGGCTCTCAGAAAACTGACAGGCATCAAAACATATAACCTCAGACAGAAAATTGCAAGTGTTAGTGCTGGAGAATCCGATTAGACCCAAGGGGAGAAAAAGACCCAAAGGAACTCTAACAGACATTCCCCAAGGAAATAGCCCAACCAGGTCACCATATAATAAAAAGTATAGTAAACCAATCTCATCCTTGCACATAGAGCTTCCTTTACACTCCACTCTTAAATACAAGCAGAAAAATAAGGCTGGAAGACATTTTCTGGAATCTAATATGAAAGGCAGACACCAAAATAAACAGAAAGGAAGTAACTTGGGGGAGAACAAAGAATATGCATGAAGATAACAATTTCAAAAAGCCAACATTAATACCCTCAAAGATAGTAAGAGAAAATATTGCATGAATGAAACAAGAACAGTGTGCACTAAAAAAAGAACACTCAGAAAACAAAAGGAGATACAACGTATAACATGAATGAACCTTGAAAATATTATGCTGAGTGAAAGAAGTCAGACATAAAAGGTCATGTACTGTATGATTCCATTTATATGATCTAAGTGAAAAAAACAGAGAAACAAGTCAGCTATAACTTCAGGAAAATAAAATTACATACAGAAAAGTATTCATAGAACATGGCTTAATTATGAATAGCACTTACACATAATAAAGTAAATACCATACATTGATTTAAACAAAATTATTATGTAAATACATTGGTAGCATGGTGGGACAGCAAATGTGTTGTGGAGGGGAGAATAAGGGAGTGGGGGTAAAAAGTTAAATCCTCACCCTTCATAGTGTTAAATCAATAAATGATGCCTAAAATTGAAAAATTACTAAATAATAATACAAGCTTGTTATTTAACAATATGGAAATAAATATCAAAAGAATCAGCCAACAGAGTTGAAACTGGTTGTCTTAAAGGAGAGAGAATAGTGGGAGGGAGACACACTGCTGATTTTTTGTAATAAACCTTGCAGAACTAGTTGACTTTTAAAATTCAAACATTGTTTGTTTTTTAAATTACAGTTCCAATTTCAATTCAAAGTGTCACAGAGCAGCAATTTTGTGGCTTCTTGTTCCCCTTTTATGAGAACTCCACATCTGAAAGAACACAGACAAACATAATTTGTATTAGTTTTGAAACAAGGAAAATTGGAATTTGGAGTAATCACGCCCCATTCCCCCCTCCCAATCCCCCAGAGGCACAGTTTCCTCAATTTCCTAAAATAAAAGGTTTGGACTAAATGATCTCTAACGTCTCTTCTAACTCTCAAGTTAGCTGGATCTAAACCAAGACGCCCAATCACCCACTGTTTTTATTCAATGACTCTCTAGGCAAAAGTGATTCTCCAGGACAAGGAGGAAGACATACAAATGTAATAAGGACGTGAAAGAGTCGAAGATATCCATTCTTTGTTGTGGGAATTGCTCAGCTTATGACTGTCATTTCACACACTTACAGGTTGTCAGTGGAGGGGATGGGAAGGTAACCTTAAATTGTAAAGTACAATACTACTCCTCTTGGTTCACTCTGGTGTATGTGAAGAATCAGGCTCAATAAATCCATCAATAAAGGTTTATTCTTATTTATGTTCCAAGTGATAACACTGTTGTTGTTTTTAGGTGCCATCTACTCAGTTCCAACTCACAGCGACCCCTATGTACAACAGAATGAAATGTTGTCCAGTTCTGTGTCATCCTCACAATCATTGCTATATTTCAGCCCACTGTTGCAGCGACTGTGTCGATTCATCTCGCTGAAGGTTATCTTAGTTTTCTAGTGCTGCTATAACAGAAATACCACAAGTAGATGTCTTCAACAAACAGAAATTTATTCTCTCATAGTCTAGTAAGCTACAAGTCCAGATTCAGGGTGTCAGCTTCAGGGGAAGTCTTTCTCTCTCTGTTGGCTCTGGAGGAAGATCCTTGTCATTAATCCTCCTCTGGTCTAGGAGCTTCTCTGAACAGGAACCTTGGGTCCAAAGGACATGGTCTGTTCCCGACGCTGCTTTCTTGGTGGTATGAGGTCCCCATGTCTCTCTGCTTGCTTCTTTTATATGTCAAAAGAAACTGGCTTAAGACACAATCTAAACTTGTAGATGAGTCCTGCCTCATTAACATAACTGCCACTAATCCCATCTCATTAACATCATAGGGATAGGATATACAACACATAGGAAAATCACATCAGATGACAAAATGGTGACCAATCACACAGTACTGGGAATCACGGCCTAGCCAAATTGATACACATATTTTTGGGGGGACACAATTCAATCCATGACAAGCGTTTTCCTCTATTTCACTAAAAAAAACTAGTTTACAAAGCATGATCGCCTTCTCCAGGGATTGGTCCCTCCTGATAACATATCCGAAGTATGTAAGACAAAGTCTCACCATCCTCCCTTCTAAGCAACATTCTGGCTATACTTCTTCCAAGACAGATTTGTTCGTTCTTCTGGCAGTCCGTGGTATATTCAAAGGCATCAATTCTTCTTCAGTCTTCTTTATTCATTGTCCAGCTTTCACACGCATACAAGGTGATTAAAAATACCATGGTTTGGGTCAGGCACACTTCGGTTCTCAAAGTGACAGCTTTGCTTTTTAATACTTAAAAGAGGTTTTTGCAATAGCTTTGCCCAATGCAATACATTGTTTGCTTTATTGACTGCTGCTTCCATGGGCATTGATTGTGAATCCAAAAAAATGAAATTCTTGATAATTTCAATATTTTCTCCATTTATCAGGATGTTGCTTATTGGTCCAGTTGTGAGGGGTTTTGTTTCTTTAAGTGTAACCCATACTGAAGGCTGTAACCTTTGATCTTCATCAGTAAGTGCTTCAAGTCCTCTTTCAGCAAGCAAGGTTGTGTCATCTGTACATCACAGTTTGTTAGTCTTCCTCCAATCCTGATGCCATGTTCTTCTTCATATAGTCCAGCTTCTCAGATTCTTTGCTCAGCATACAGACTGAATAAGTATGGTGAATGCAAAAGTTGGAAACAAAGAAGAAAGATCAGTAGCTGGAAAATATGGCCTTGGTGATAGAAATGACGCTGGAGATCGCATGACAGAATTCTGCAAGATCAACAACTTATTCAATGGAAATACCTTTTTCCAACAACATAAATGACAACTATACACGTGGACCTCACAAGATTGAACACAGAGGAATCAAATCGACTACATCTGTGGAAAGAGACAATAGAGAAGTTTAATATCATCAGTCAGAACAAGGCCAGGGGCTGATTGCGGAACAGACTGTCAGTTGCTCATATGCAAATTCAAGTTGAAGCTGAAGAAAATTAAAACAAGTCCACAAAAGCCAAAGTACAACCCTGAATATATCCCATCTAAATTTAGAAACTATCTCAAGAACAGATATGACGCACTGAACACTGACTGAAGACCAGACAAGATATTGGATGACATCGAGGACATCATACATGAAAAAAGCAAAAGGTCAGTAAAAAGACAAGAAAGAAAGGACCAAAATGGATGTTAGAAGACATTCTAAAAGGTGATGAACTAATGTTATAAATCAATGCTATAATTATACTGCTATAAATTTACACTTACTTATAAATAAGTAAATTACTTCCAAGTTTCTAAATTCCACCAATACTTACTAATGGGACTTAGGATCTATACACTAAAGTGTTGATGCGGAATCATTAACCCAAGAACCACAGTGTACAGGATGGATTTGCAAGCCTGTCCACTCCTGCCATACATGGAATTCCTTCTAAGGAAAAGGCCTGAATTAGTTTTTTCTTGCATTAGTTTCAACAGCCTCTGCTTTGAAGGATATTAGTCCCTCTTTTGCCTGGTGGTGCAGTGGCTAAAAGCAATCGACTGCTGGCCAAAAGGTTGGCAGTTTGAAACCAACAGTGGCTCTGCAAGAGAAAGATGTAGCAGTCTGCTTCTGTACAGATTTACACCTTGGAAACCCTATGGGGTCCCTAGGAGTCGGAAACAGCTCAACAGCAGTGGGTTTTTTTGCCTCATTACAATCCATTCCTCCCAAAAAAGCCAAAGCAGTACTTAAATTTTTAGGCTCTTTTTAAATATAATATGTGATATACCAAGAGAATATATTTATGATAATATTTAAGCTATAAAACAATCCAAGACCTTACATTATCAGTAACTTGCATCTACCTTGCCACCGACAGGCCCTTGCCTCCTGCCTGAGGAAACGTTACTCTTAATGTTGTGTTTATCATTTCCTTGCCTTTTTTGACACAGTTTTATCACATTACACCTCAACAAATTATTATTTAGTTTTGCTTTTTATTAACTTTATCGATGATGCATATAATTGTAGTCCATTCATTTTCCCTGATGTATAAAACTGTAACAGGTGAATATGCACAATAACATGTGAATATGTACAATTTATCCATTAGCCTGTCAATAGACATTTGGATAGTTTCCAGTTTTTTGCTATAATAAAACAGTATTGCTCTCAAAATTCTAATATAGATCTCCCAGTGCATTTCTACAAGAGCTTCTCTACCTAGGAATAAAACCGCTAGGTGGTAGAGTATAGCAAATGTTCAGCTTTCAAGATATTGCCAAACTGCTTTCAAAAACAATTATACCAATTCACATTCCCACTAGCAAGGTGTAAGAGTTCCCAGTGATAATTGTGCTCCCCAATACCTATGTTAAATGATATTTCTATAAACCTACTATACTAACAAATTACGGATAAGAGTGTGAAAAATGTGAACCCCAGAACACTTTAATTGTGCTCATGAAGAACCTGTACATAGATCAAGGGGCAGTCATTCAAAGGGAACAAGGGGATGCTGTGTGGTTTAAATCAGAAAAAAGGTGCGTCAGGGTTGTATCTTTTCACCGTACTTATTCAATCTGTATGCTGAGCAAATAATACGAGAAGCTGGACTATACGAAGAAGAACATGGCATCAGGACTGGAACAAGACTCATTAACAACCGCAATATGCAGATGACAATACCCTGCTTGCCAAAAGAAAAGACAGCCTGAAGTGCACTTACTGATGAAGATCAAAGACTACAGCCTTCAGTATGGATTGCACCTAAACATAAAGAAAACAAAAATCCTCAAAACTGAGCCAATAAATAACATCATGATAAACAGAGAAAAGACTGAAGTTGTCAAGGATCTTATTTTATTTGGATCCACAATCAATGCCCATGGAAGCGGCAATCAAGAAATCAAACAACAGGTTGGTTCAACATTAGAAAGTCAATCAACGTATCCACCACAAATAAAACAAAAGAAAAGAATCCCATAATCATCTCAATCAACGCAGAAAAGGCATTCAATAAAGTCCAACACCCATTCTTGTTAAAACTCTCAATAAAATAGGAATAGGAGGGAAATTCCTCAACATAATAAAGGGCATCTATACAAAACCAACAGTCAACATCATTCTTGACAGAGAGAGGCTGAAAACATTCCCCCGAGAACGGGAACAAGACAAGGATGCCCTTTATCATCACTCCTATTTAACACTGTGCTCAAAGTCCTAGCTAGAGCAATAAGGCAAGGAAAAAAAAAAGGGCATCCAAACTGGTAAGGAAGAAGTAAAGCTATCCCTATTCACATATGATATGATACTATACACAGAGAACCCTAAAGACTACACAAGAAAACTACTGAACAAACGGATTCAGTACAGTAACAGGATACAAGATAAAAATACAAAAAAGATGGATTCCTATACAGCAATAAAGAGAACTACAAAAAAGAAATCAGGAAAGCAATATCATTTATAATAGTCCCTAAAAAAATAAAATACTTAGGAATAAATCTAACCAGGGATGTAAAAGACCTATACAAAGAAAACTATAAAACACTACTACAAGAAAACCAAAAGAGACCTACATATATGGAAAAACATACCATGCTCATGGATACGGAGACTCAACATTGTGAAAAGGTCAATTCTACCCAAAACAATCTACAAATACAACACAATCCCAATCCAAATACCAACAGCATTCTTTAACGAGATGGAAAGCCTAATCATTAACTTTTACGGAAAGGAAAGAGGTCCTAGATAAGTAAAGCATTATTGAAGAAGAAGAACAAAGTAGGAGACCTTGCACTACCTGACCTCAGAACCTACTATACAGCTAAGGTAGTCAAAATAACCTGATACCAGTAAAATGACAGATACATTGACCAATGGAATAGAATTGAGAACCCAGATGTAAATCCATCCATCTACGGTCACCTGATCTTTGACAATGGCCCAAAGTCCATTAAATGGGGAAAAGACAGTCTTTTTAACAAATCGTGTTGGCAAAACTGGATGTCCACCTGTAAAAAAATGAAACAGGACCCATACTTCACACTATACACAAAAGCTAATTCAAAACGTATCAAAGACCTAAATATAAAACCAAAAACTATAAAGATCATGGAAGAAAAAATATGGTCAATGCTAGGGGCTCTAACACATGGCATAAATAGGGTACAAACCATAACAAACAATACACAAATGCCGGAAGATAAGCTACATGACTGACATCTTCTAAAAACTAAATACTCACGCTCTTCAAAAGACTTTACCAAAAGAGTAAAAAGAGAACCTACAGACTGGGAAAAAATTCTTGGCTATGACAAATCCAACAAAGGTCTAATCTCTAAAATCTACAGGAAAACTCAACACCTCTACAACAAAAAGACACATAATCCAATTAAAAAATGGGCAAAGAATATGAACAGACACTTCGCCAAAGAAGACATTCAAGCAGCTAACAGACATGTGAGAAAATGCTCGCAATCACTAGTCATTAGAGAAATGCAAATCAAAACCACAATGAGATACCATCTCACCCCAACATTACTGGCACCAATCAAAAAGCAGAAAATAACAAATGATGGAGAGGCTGTGGAGAGACTGGAACTCTTATGCACTGCTTGTGGGAATGCAAAATGGTACAACCATTTTGGAAAACCATATGGCGCTTCCTTAGAAAGCAAGAAATAGAAACACCATCTGATCCAGTAATCCCACTCCTAGGAATATATCCTAGAGAAATAAGAGCTGTCACACGAATAGACATGCACGCCCATGTTCACTGCAGCACTATTCACAACAGCAAGATGGAAACAATCTAAGTACCCATCAACAGATGAATGGATAGACTATGGGACACAGACACAATGGAATACTACACAACAATAAAGAACAATGATGGATCTGCAAAACATCTCACAACGTGGATGAATCAGGGGGCATTATGCAGAGTGAAATAAGTCAATCACAAAAGGACAAATACTGTATGAGACCACTATTATAAAAACTCATGAAAAGGTCTGCACACAGAAAAAAATATCTGATGGTTATGAAGGAGGGGTGAGGATGGAAAAACACTAATTAGACAATAGACAAGTGGTAACTTTGGTGACGGGTAAGACAGTACACAACACTGGGGAAGTCAGTACAACTTGACTGAGGCAAAGTCACAGAAACTTCCTAGACACATCCATACTCCCTGAGGGACTGAATTACCAGGCTGAGGGCTGAGAACCACAGTCTTGGGGCACGTTGAGCTCAACTGGCATAACAGACTTTACAAAGAAAATGTTCTACATCCTACTTTGGTGAGTAGCATCTGGGATCCTAAAATCTTATAGGTGGCCATCTAAGACACGTCTACCTGTCCCACCCTGTCTGGAGCAAAAGAGAATGAAGAAACCCAAAGATACAAGAGAAGGATTAGTCCAAAGGACTAATGGACCCAGCAACTACAGCCTCCAACAGACTGAGTCCAGAACAACTAGATGGTGCCCGGCTACCATCACCACGGACTGCTCTGACAGAGATCACAATAGAGGGTTCCGGACAGAGCTGGAGAAAAATGTAGAACAAAATTCAAACTCACAAAAAAAAGACCAGACTTACTAGCCTGACAGAGACTGGAGAAACTCCAAGAGTATGGCCCCTGGACACCCTTTTAACTCAGTACTGAAGTCACTCCCGAAGTTTACCCTTCAGCCAAAGATTAGACAGGCCTATAAAACAAACAATAACAGACATAATTCAACTATGTGTACTAGACTAAATGGCACACCTGCCCAAAAGCAAGACAAGAAGGCAGGGACAGGAAAACTGGACAAATGGAAATAGGGAGCCCAAGGTCAGGAAGGGGAAGTGCTGACACATCACGGGGTTGGCAACCAATGTCACAAAACAGTTTGTGTGTTAATTGTTTAATGAGAAACTAATTTTGCTCTGTAAACTTTCACCTAAAGCACAATAAAAATAATAGCAATAAAATAAATAAATAAATAGTTGTTAATATGCAGGAAAAAAGAAGAAGAAATCAAACGACATATTGCATTGGGCAAATCTGCTGCAAAAGATCTCTTTAAAGAGTTAAAAAGCAAAGATGTCACTGTAAGGTCTAAGGTGCGCCTAACCCAAACCATGGTGTTTTCAATCACCTCATATGCATGTGAAAGCTGGACAATGAAAAAGGAAGACCAAAGAAAAATTAACGTATTTTAATCATGGTGTTGGTGAAAAATATTGAATATACCAAGGATTGCTAGAAGAACAAACAAATCTGTCTTGGAAAGAGTACGGCCAGAATGCTCCTTAGATGCAAGGATGAAGAGACTTCATCTTAGTTATTTTGGACACATTAACAGGAGAGACCAATCCCTGATGAGTAGGACATCATGCTTGGTAAAGTAGAGGGTCAGCAAAAAAAAAGGGAGACTCTTAACGAGATGGATTGACACAGTAACTGCAACAATGGGCTCAAACATAGCAATGACTGTGAGGATGGCACAGGACTGGGCAACATTTCATTTTGTTATACACGGGTGACTATGAGTCAGAACCGACTTGACGGCACCTAACAACAACAGCAGCAATAAAAACAAATCAATTTCTAATACCTGAAAACAACATACATGAATCTTAACACTTTGTTGAATGAAAGGAGCCAGATACCCAAGAATGTATATAGTATGATTCCATTGATATAGAATTCTAGAACAGGTATGACTAATCTATGACGATAAAAATCAGATCAATGGTTGCTAGGATGGAGGAGGGGAGACTGACTACAAAGGGGCATGAGGGCACTTACTGGGGTAATAAAAATGTTCTGTATCTTGATTGGGGTAGTAGTTATATGACTGTTTATATTTGTCAAAACTCATCTGTGTATTGTACTACATGTAAATATATCTCAGTAAAGATGATTTATAAAAACAAATTTTATATATATATATATAAACCAGGTCTTGACATTCCAAGCTCTAAACCAAGTACTGGCTTCCCAACTTCTCTTAGAAAAAATCCCAAACTCCTTTCCATGACCCACAGACACTGAATGAATTGGCCTATGCCCTCCAAACTTCACCTGCCATTCTACCCCTCATTACTATACTCTAACCACACAGGCCTTCTCAATGTTTATTAGAAATTCCAAATTCTCCTTTAATAAATAAAATACAAGGAAAAATAAAGAGATGAGGGAGAAAACTAGAAATAGCAACTATTCACAATATGTGGACTTTATTTGGATTCTGACTCAAACTGCAAAAAAAAATCATCTATAGCATTTGTGGTAGATTGACTGCATTAACAGACTCGATAGAATGGCTTTCCTGAATTCACTCCCCTATGTCCTACATCTCTGTATTCCCCTCCCATTCTACTTACTTTGGTCAATGAGATGTTACCCAAAGCGAGGCAAGTTGAGGCTTGAAAAGCACTCATTCACTCCCACTTGCCATCTTGCACAACTGAGTTTTGCTCTTGTTCCTCTGTCTTCACCATGAAAACCTGCCCAAGACAGCCTGCTGGAGGAAAAGTCACATGGGGCAGAATCAAGTCTGCCTAGTCATGGTCCCAGATATGTGAAAGAACCCAACCAAGATCAACAAAATCACCTAGTCCACACACAGCTGACCACAGATGCATGAGTGAGCCCCTCCATGCCCAGCTTAGAGCAACAGAACCACCGAGATAATCAACAGACTCCATGTTTGTTGTATACCCTGGAGGTTTTGTGGTTGTTTGTTATATTGCATAATTGTGACAACAAATAACTGATATAACGTTTATGAGGCAATTTTAAGTTTGAACCCTGACTAGGTAGTTGAAAATATTAAGGAATTATTGTCTATTTTTTTCCTAGTTGGGATAATGATATTATGATCCTACTTAAAAAAAAAGGATCTTTATCCTTTAGACATACATACTGACATATTTATGGAAAAAATAATATGATTTCTAAAAAATAATATGATGTCAAAATAACACTGGGAAAAGGTGGGAAGGTTATCAATGAAACAAGATACGTCATGAGTTGAACGTGAGAGTTCATTATACTTATGCTTTATTTTTGTACATGTTTGAAATTTTCCATAATAAAAAGTTTAAAAAACAACAACATTCCACCTCAGGGCCTTTGCACTTGCTACTACTCCCTCTGCTCAGCTCATTCAAGCCTCAGTTAAAATGTTATTTTCTCAGAGAGCACTCTTTGACCACCTGTCCCTCTAAGCTACTCTCATATCACCCTGATTTACTGTATTCTCAGGACTTATCACCATCTGAAATTGACTTCTTTATTCCTTTATTTTCTACCTCACTTACCACCACACTCCCAAAATGTAAACTCCATGAGAGCAGGGGCCTTCCTATCTTGTTCATTTCTGATTTCCCAGCATCTAGCACACTTCTGGCTCATGGTAGGTGCTCAAAGAAGAAAGAAAGAAATCAAGCCACAGCTTAATAGACTAAGTTTCAAATGCACAAGTCAAGACCAAGTGCTTGGGCTAAGCATAAAGGAGAAATATCTCTGCGATTTCTTTGCAGAAATACATCAAAGGGGTACTCAATGCAAAGCGGCAATGTGACTCAATCAAACTGTTTCTCTTGAAAATACACATACAGTAAGAGAGTCACTTTGGCTTATGTTGTAATCTACAAACAGGCTGGTTTCTCCATAAAACCACTGCATTTCCAGTGCTTGCATCAGTGGTGACTACAACCCAATAGGGTGATTCCAGTGCTCTGCACATATATCCTCACAATAAACCTTCATATGGAAGGCAATAAGTGTTTCTTTTCCTTGGGACTTTAAAGACCTGTCTAATCACAAGAGGACGGCAAATCTGACCTTAGTATGATTTTATACTAGTCACTAATGTTGCATCTAGGCGAATTTCCATTCTAATAGGCTGTTCTGATTTCCCCATTCAAAATGAAACCTCTAATGATTTAAGTATTAGCACTGGTGAATCATAATTAATTAATAAACATTTCAAAGGGCAGTAGATAATAAGTGATAATCAGAATCTCAAAGCTTTAAATGAGCAGAAGTGTGTAAATTCTCACTGACACTAACCTCAAAATAATCTCCCTTGTTCTCTCTTCCCATTCTTCCGCACCCCTATAACCTACAACTTTGCCATTCTGCCATCCATTCTCAATTTACCTCTTCCTTTTCTTTTCTCCTTCTCTTTTCTTCTACATCCATTTCAATCCCTTGTTTTATCCTCTCTTTCTTCCCTTCCTCTCCAAGCATCCATTAAAATGGGACTCATTCATGTTTTTAAAAATATTTATTGTGTAATAGAGGAAATGAAAAAACTGTAAAGAGATCATTTTTACCTATCAGACTGAGCTGCTTCTTCACTCTTCTGAGAGAGAGAAAAAGGCAACCAGCAAGCTCACATTAAAGAAGATGAGGCAAAGCCAAATGGGGGTTATCAATATGCAGATTTTACAAGTCTCCAGATGTGAACTGTCAGTCACAATGATTACCACAGCAATCGCACAACAACTATATGTGAGAAACAAGAGTGCTGCTAGAATCACTCATTCTAAAAGCATTTATTTAATGAAAGCTGGGGAAATTTTTGCAAACATATCCAACAATTTTCTCTTTCTTTTGTTTTTCAGACACTTGTTTCTCACATAACTAAGCTACACATAGATGCTAAGGTTTTATGCCAAATATCTTGCCATAAAACTAGGATTTTACACTTGTGACCTCACCATCAACTTTCTGGCAAAAATCTCAGGTCCCGGGCTTACAGAAAGACTCAGGAATATAAACTCGATAGGAATCTAAAATGTTCAGAAAATTAATTAGTATTTGGCATGCTGTTTAAAAAGCCTTTCATTCGGTTCTGTCAAAAGCAGTCTGGCACATTTCTCTAACGTATTAACAATCTGATGATTGGTAAACCAATGTTTTATTTAGGTCCCTTTCTCAGTTCTTCAGTGTTTCATTTGCATGCATACATAAGAACCAAGCCAAAAGCTGAGGTTCTAGAAGCTAGAGGAGGGAAGGGCATTTCATTAAAGGCGAATGCTCTCTAAGACTGTTTCCTTTCAAATAAAACAACAGTGAGAATAGTTAGGAAAGAAAGCACACCAAGAAGGAGAAAATGCAGCCAAATGTTCATAGCTGCAAAAAATAAAAAGAGGAAGAAGGTGGTACCTTTCAAATGTTCTTATTGTTTTCAAAATCATTAAAAGAATAATCACCTCTGACTACATGCAAGGCCCTATTTTGTAAAGGGCTTTACATACCAGAGAGATGGGTTGATCATCTCTATTTACAAATGGAGAAACTGAAATTATCAACGTTAAATGATTCTCCCAAGTCACAGCTAGAAAATAGCAGAGATGGGCTGCAAGTTCAGGTCTGATTCCAAAACCCTGAGCTCTTAACCACTACGCTATTCTGTTTCTCAGTCTAGTCTTTGTTATATATTGCAGTCTATCTATAAAATTTACTCAACATAAAAATCTAGCTCTTTCAAGACAGGTCCTTTTATAAGAATGAAATGCTTCTTTTTAAATTTTATTTCTGTTATTTATACGACAGACAACACACAGAGAAATTTTAGTTGTTTATTATTAATGTCCACAGAAAAGCAGTTACCATATACATTTGAGAATAACCCTGGGCCCCTGGGCTTACTTATTAGATATTTCCCCATTTTGAGAGATGCCTATAATAGAGAAACCATTGCTAATAATTAAATACAGAGGAATATAAAATGAAAATGGAACAAGAGTGGAAAAAAAAAGAAAACAAAATAAGCATGTTGTGAATTTTGTGGAACATACATAAAAGGCTATACTTTAGTATGGAAAACACCAAGTCTGGACACTTTGCTATAATTTACAATAATCAAAATTTATCTAGATTTTTTGATTAGGAAAACACAGAAAGTCTATGTGACAGAAAATCATTGTGGAGCCCAACAAAGCTACCAACTGAAACTAAATGAATAGAAGGAAATAGGAAAATTGCCCCATTTTGAAGAAGGGCAAGCTTTTCTAGCTGTTTGGGCAAAATGACTGGATTCAAATGTTGAGACAGGATTTGGGCTAATTTCTTGGTACTGTTTTCCTCCTTCATTTCCCTAGGAAGAAAGATAATGTCACTGAACAGTGATAATTCTAGCCAATTAAAGGGTGGTTTTGTGCTACAATGCTTCCACTGTACCCCCAAGGTGAAGGGATTTCAGTTGTCGTGCAGGATCCACAGTAGGGACAGAGTAAGAAGAGTCGGTAAAATTAGCTCTGACATACAGGCAGTCAGTCCCATGGGAAGGGAAGAGCCAAAGAATTAGCATTTCTGAACTTGACAAGTGAACATCACATTCACACAGACTGTATATGCACCAGCAATCTTATTCTGCTCTGTCCCCCACGTTACATCTGGTTTTAAGAACTATTTCTAAGTGTGTTGCATGTCAATCAAGTATCACCCTTCTCCCATATGAAGCAAATCATACCGTAGATATTTTAGTCTAATCATTGCTTATTCCCACACTTCCTATTTAGCCTTCTTGTTCAGATTAAGGAGCTAGTAATTGAGAGTCTTACACATAATACCCTAAACACGGCAGGTACTCAATACTAACCAACCATATTCACTTATTCATTCATTCAGCCAGCCAGCAAGCATTTTTGAACATCAACCATGTATCAGATAAAATCCCTGCTCTCACAGAGTTTACGTTCTAGTGAGAGAGATATATAATAAATAAGTAAATTGTTAATTATTCTATAAAACCAAAAAACCAAACCCACTGCTGTTGAGTGGATTCCGACTCATAGCAACCCTACAGGACAGAGTAGAACTGCCCCATAGGGTTTCCAAGAAGTGGCTGGTAGATTCGAACTACCGACCTTTTGGTTAGCAGCTGAGCTCTTAACCACTGCACCACGAGGACTCCAATTATTCTGTATACGTAAATAATTAATATGTCACATCAGGTGGTGTTAAGTTCTATGGAAAAATTAAGCAGAGAAGGGCACAGAGTGATGGGAGGGTGCTACAGGGTGGTCAGGAAACCAACCAAAACAAACCAAACCCATTGCCATCGAGTCGGTTCTGACTTACAGTGATTATTAAACACTTTTAGGTACCTCAATAGTCAATGAAACATTTATTTTTTATGAAACATTATTTCTCATATGACATTTTTCCAAACCACTTTCATCTTTTTGGCTTGAATAATGTTCCCCTTGTGACTTTTTTCTGAATGTTAATTTAGACTGGTAACTTTATATAAAGGTTCTTGCTATTTATATTGTACAACAAATAAAACCCAATTTTGTTGATCACCAGTATGCCCTGTGGCAACAAACTTACATCTCTGATATGATTACAGTTAGAGGCAATCATCAAATAAATTTCATGGAATGTCAGGACTCTCTAATCTGAAACCATCAATTTCCCAAAAGAATGTAAGTAGCAAACCATGAATAGCGCAAATAAAATATTAAACCTCAAATGTGGGGCAAATACACTTGGCTAATGGTTAGGAGCCCAAGTTCTAGTTCCTGCTGTATAAGACAGTTACCTTTTCTCTATCTCAACTTCCAGAAAGTGTGTGCTGGGGATGGGGAAGGGAGAACGGGAGATGACAACTAAGGCCCCTTTCAGTCTGAAGTTATAAATACATTTTGAATAATACATCTGGAAGCCTCTAAGGGATACTCAAAGGAACTGCAATGACATAGTGGCTTGGCTGTCTTTAAGTAAATTTAGTTGAATGAAGACCACAGGTGTAATATAATCTTACCTACTCATCACTGGATATCAAACCCTTCTAAAATAGATTTCTCCTCTATGAGCTCCAGGGCAATGGCAGAGGATCTTCGAGCAATGAAAGAACTGTATAGCACCAATTTAACTCATAATCACTGGAGGAACAAATTTAGTTTACAGCTTCCTGTTAAGTATATGATCCAATATGAAATTTAACAGGATATGAAGAAGTATAAACAAATCGAAATGTTTAGCTACACATACAAAAAGTAGTATGAGATACACTAGTTTACAAGGTGAGTGGGTAACATGGAGTTATACTTTCTCATCACATATAACTCAACTTTGGGGTAAATACTGATAAGCAATAGCCTCTTGTCCTTGCTCTTCAAAAGCTCTGCTACAGTCATCACCCACCACCCTCAAATTTTTATTAAAAGCTTTAAGATTCAACAACTTCAGAATGTCAAACATATTCTAAAAAACTGACAAACTCCATAGTTTGTCATTTTTAATAGCTGAAGTTCCTCTGATTCTTCCCTGGAAGCTTCAAGGGCAGACAATCTCCAAAATACCCCCTATACTCATGCCCTAAGTCTAATTATAATTATTTTCTCCCACAGCTCCCGAGGTCCTCTCCCAAAGAGCTCTCCCTTAGATACTAAACTCATAATAAACCACAGCCACAAAGGAAAACCTGCCATAAGTCCAACCCCAAAAGAAACTATATCGATTTACACTGAAATAATTTGATGACAGCAAAAAATAAGAGGAATAAGCAAGTAAATGGTAAACGGGAAAAGAATTGCAGGCCATCCTCACAACTATACTCTGAAGACTAAAGATTCTTCTGGGTTATCTCTAGAAACCTCAGACATGATTTATATGTCTGATCTGTCTCTTCAGCTTGACACTAAGTATACAGAGAATAGAACAACATCTGTAAATCTCCCTAATAAAAATATCTGTAAACTTCTCCCCGTAGAATGGTCCTCAAAGCCCAGTATACTTGTACAATCCTGTCAGTTTTCTGCCATGATATTATGACAGGGTTATTTCATTTTAAAGGTTATCATCCCTTCAACTGCCAGATATCAGCTACAGCAAGAGCAAATAATAGAATAGTATTTCTGTAATCTACATAGAGTCAACATTTTTAAAAGGTTATGAGTGAATGAAATGATCACTAAAAATTCTAAAACCTAGTCTGATGAGAAAATTAGAAGAGACTACCAAGTCTTAGGAAAAATAAAATCCTTCCACTGTTAAGCTGACAATTCACATCATAACTGAATCAAGCCATTTCATTACATTTCATTTTTAGTTACATGGAAGTTGTCTTAGTCATCTGGTGCTGCTACAACAGAAATACCACGAGTGGATGGCTTTAACAAAGAGAAATTTATTTCTTCACAGTAAAGTATGCTTAAAGTCCAAATTCAGGGCGTCAGTTCCAGAGGAAGGCTTTCTCTCTCTGTCAGCCTTCTCATCAATGTTCCCCTGGACTAGGAGCTTCTCCGCGCAGGGAACCCAGGTCCAAAGGACACGCTGTGCTCCTGGCACTGCTTTCTTGGTGGTATGAGGTTCCCCTGCCTCTCTGCTCACTTCTCTCTTTTATATCTCAAGAGATTGCCTCAGGACACAATCCAATCTTGTAGATTGAGTCCTGCTTTACTAACACAACTACCACACATCCTCCCTCATTAATATCATAGAGGCAAGATTTACAATATATAGGAAAATCACATAATACCAGGAATCATGCATGGCCCAGCCAAACTGATACACACATTTTTGGGGGGACATAATTCAATCCATGACAGAGTCAATATTTTATATATCTTATGAAATAATCTGGAAACCAGAATAATCCACAGCAGTGGTTTTTATACTGCCTTTATTTAGTTTTAATATAAATATACAAACTGATATCTTAACACAAGGTATTTGCTTAATTCCTAATTAACTTCACTTCCATCCTTTCTTGCCCATATATCTTTTCTCATTCAGTTGACTTTAATATATTCATGTCAATTCTCCATGTTCTCGCTAGCATGATTAAAAAAATTTTATACAACAGTGGTATGGGAGATGATTGATAACAATCTTATTCTTCTCAAACTGACTCCTTGCTGAGTCTGCGGGGTGGAAAAAAATGTTTAAAGTGATTCAAAAGCTAGATTTTCTGAAATCCCACTTTTCAGATGAATATCAAAAGAAAGAAAATGAGTATGTAGTCATTCTACCTTTAAAACGAGAAGTCCACACTGTGAAAATAGAGAAAAAATATATGCAGAGAGACTGAGTAACAAACTGCTGAGAGCATTTCCTGAAAAGAAATTACATTTCTCATTGTAATTGTTAAAATTATAGAAAACAACTCCTTGTTTTTCAAAAACCACTAAAATATGAACCTAAAACCGTAGGTATTATATAACAAAAATGTAAAGGTATTAAGAACAAAATTATGGTGTTGATAAATCTAAATAATGAGCTATAGTACTGAAATGCAGTTAGGGTAAGATATACACAATACTAACCCATCTTGCCAAAAAGAAGACAAAGCATAATAAAGACAATTATAACAGAAAATTGATTAAATCACTTTAAAAGAGGGGTTTGTGCCTGTGAAATTCCTTAGTATGGAATCTTCTTCCTATGGGATATAGTGTGAAAGTCTTTGTCTTGTCTAAAATGTACAAACTACAAATTTCCTCATATTGAGGAAAATAGCTTTTACCTATCAGGTTGAAATTAACAAGGAAGCCTGAAAGACAGATAGTTTCAGGGAAGAAAACTAAAGCAGGAAAGTGAAGGTAGAATAAAAGGACTAGAATCAGAGATGGGAGGAAGACAAACTGCATTAATTAATATTCTTTAAGAACGAGATTAGCTAAACACTGAGATGAATTGTCTCATTTGCCAAGTGTCCCAAGTGGCAAAGTCAAACAAATAACTCTGTACTACCATTCTTCATTAGTATTTCATCAAGTTTAACCATTTGTAGACCGCCAAAAAAAAAAAAAAAATCCTCAAATCTTATGAGAATTACAATTAGTTAACCTTTTATGTATATTTTTCATACTTTCATTTGTTGAAATAACCCAGTACCAAATGAAGATGGTATAAATACACCATAAAACCAAATAAGATAAACATCAGGAAGGACCTACTTTTCATGGGAGGCCAAGTAATAATGTGGAAAGAGCACAGCCTTTCAAAGCATTCAAAACTGGGTTTAAATCCTGACTCTTCCGCTTCCTAGTTAAATGACTTTGTCCCATTTATTTAATTTCTCCAAGTCTCAATTTCCACATATGAATAAAATGGAGGATATACCAGCACTGCAGGGTTGTTGTGAGATTAAACACCACTGTGAGATTAAACATCATGTATGTAAAGTACCCAGCTCTTCGTTCAATAGATGTTAATTTCACCTACATAAATGGAAAAATATACCATGCTCATGGATAAGAAGACTCAACATTGTGGAAATGTCAATTCTACCCAAAGCAATCTACAGATATAATGCAATCTCGACCCAAATATCAGCATCATTTGTTAACAAGATGGTAAAACTAATCACCAACTTTGTATGGAATGGAAAGAAGCCCTAGGTAAGCAAAGCACTATTGAAAAAAAAGAACAAAGTAGGCAGCCTCACACTGCCTGATCTCTGAACCTACTATACAGCTACAGTTGTCAAAATAGCCTGGTACTGGTACAGCAACAGACACACTGACCAATGGAACAGAATTGAGAACCCACAAGTAAATCTATCCACCTATGATGAGCTGATCTTGACAAAGATCCAAAGTCCATTAAAGGGGGGAAAGACAGTCTTTTTAACAAACAGTGCCGGCAAAACTGGATGTCCAACCGTAAAAAAAAAAAAAAGAAACAGGACACATACCTCACACCATATGCAAAAACTAACTCAGAATGGATCAAAGACCTACATATAAAACCTAAAACAATAAAGATCATGGAAGAAAAAACAGGGACAGTGCTAAGGGCCCTAATACAAGCCGTGAATACAATACTGTCTTAGTTATCTAGTCCTGCTATAACAGCAATACCCCACGTGGCTTTAACGAAGAGAAATTTATTCTCTCGGAGTCTAGGAGGCTAGAAGTTCGAATTCTGGTCACTAGCTCCCGGGGAATGCTTTCTCTCTCTGTCAGCTCTGGAGGAAGGTCCTTGTCTTTAGTGTTCCCCTGGTCTAGGAGCTTCTCAGCGCGGGGACCTCAAATCCAAAGGACGTGCTCTGCTCCCGGCACTACTTTCTTGGTGGCATGAGGTCCCTCTCTGCTCTGCTCCTAGCACTACTTTCTTGGTGGTATGAGGTCCCTCTTTTCTCTGCTCACTTCTCTCTTTTATATCTCAAAAGAGATTGACTAAAGATACAACCTAATCTTGTAGATTGAACCCTGCTTCATTAACATAACTGCCTTTAATCCTACCCCATTAACATCACAGAAGCAGAATTTACAACACACAGGAAAATCACATGAGATGAGAAAATGGTGGACAATCACACAATACTGGGAATCTTGGCCTAGCCAAGTTGACACACATTTTGAGAGGATACAATTGAATCCATAACAAATACAAACCATAACTAACAACACACAAACACCAGAAAATAAACTAGATAACTGGGAGCTCCTAAAAACTAAACTTACGCTCATCAAAAGACTTCACCAAAAGAGTAAAAAGAGAAGCTGACTGGGAAAGTTTTTTAGCTATGACATATCCGACAAAGGTCTAATCTCTAAAATCTATAGAATACTTCAACACCTCAACAACAAAAAGACAAATAATCCAACTGAAAAATGGGGAAAGGACATGAACAGACACTTCACCAAAGAAGACACTCAATCGGCTAACAGACACATGAGGAAATGCTAGCAATCATTAACCACTGTTTTTATTGTTGTTAGGTGCTGTCGAGTCGGTTCCGACTGATAGCAGCCCTACAGGACACTTGTAGTTTTCAATTATTATGTACGTTTACTACAGAGGTAGGTCTTATGGAAGGATCCATTGTGAATTTCTTTTTTCCTTTGAATATCAGCTTTTTTTTTTTCCTCAGCCTCACTAAAAAAATTTATTTTAAACCAAAGCCTAGTTTTTATAGCACATGGGGCATTTTTTTCCAAAATGAAAATAGCTTTATCATTTTTTATCATTATGAAATTAATAAATTATCCTTGTTTAAAAAGATTGGATATTACAGAAAATTATTAAGAAATACAACCATCCAGAGATAACAGTGGTTAAGACTTCAAGATATAAACACACTCATATACACGCACATATATCATCCTAGATTTGTTTCTCTGTATAAACACATATATAAATTTTAATAAGAAATGGGAGATTAACACCCTTTGGACAGACTTTGGGTGTGTTTTATTAATTATATAATATCATAGAACACTAGAATAAAACACATTTCCAGAATCCCAATACCCTAAATCAATTATTTTTTTTGCCACACCAGTTATAATGCGTACCTACGTGAATGTATAACTGACAGAATTATAATAACAGATATAATTTTATATTCTTTTTTTGTCCATTGTATTATGTTTTTTCAAGCATATACTATGTTACTGCATAAAAATACTTAAGTCAAATAAAACAAATGAGATATTTTGTAAGTACTAATATCAAAATATTCTGCCTGACATTACAGTTTATGAAGCCAATGCCTCATTCTTGGAAACAAAAATTTTAATAACAAACATACCCACTTTTGTTTTTAAGGCAGTTATATTTTGTTGCTGTGGGGATTAAATGAGATAAGACAGGTGAAAACTCTTGATAAACCCACATTATATGACTGTAACACATCATAATTATCAATAAAGCATAGTATGTTATGAATCAATATAGCAAGTACACATGATGTTTTTCAATTTCTTAGGTATGACTTTTCTAGGACTTTTGCTTATGGCAGACAAAACAAAATCCAGGATAATATACAACTAGATCCAGGAGAATATATAAACAAAATGTATTTTAATGTATTTCTGGGCTTGTAAGTAAGTAGGGGTAAGCTCTAAACTGAAACAGAGTGGGAGGCATGGGGGAATGAAACCTGTTTGAACTGAGTGAGATCCTCTCCAACCCAAATTAATCTAAGACTATTAATGGTATTACAGTGGTCCCAGGTCTATAAAACCCTTGTCTTCTGACAGAAATAAATGCAAATCCTCCCCCAATTTAGGCCTGTAGGATTCCCACAGATTAAGCTCAACTAAATATATACTCTTGGTTAAAAAATAACAACTAAACCCTACAAGGAAACAATTCACCGTCAGTCAGAGACAGCAAAAACAACAAAACAGATTTAAACCTCCAAGGGCATTGCTTTTCCCAAGAGGAAGCTATATTTTATTCAGAAGTTTTATTTCTGTGTCCTATTGATAGGACCATAACTATCAGGGATGTGAAGAATATACAACTTTCCCTCAGAAGCACATAAAAATGTTCATTCTTTATAAACTGAAGCTTGATTTTAAAATGGTCATACATTTTTCTTTAAAAAAAAAAATTCAATCATTTGTATCTTCTTGTTCTAACTGCCCAGGTTCTAAGCAGGAATTAGAGAAAACAGGAGGACGTTTTCCTGAGTAACTAAGTCTACATTCAGTGTGTTAGTCAAGAAAGGCTAGGTTACACCACAGCAACATAATCACTATGGCTTTACAGAAGAAAGTTTTGTGTGTGTGTTCTCTCTTGCTCTCGCTACATGTCCAATGCACTACACAGTCCTTGCTCAGGGATGGAAGCTGGAAGAGCTTCTACTGCTTGGAACTATGCCAGTCACCAAGGCAGGTGGAATAGAACATGGCAAAATGTATGCTGATTTCTTGACATTCCCTTGATCAGAGTAAGTCATATGACTACACCTAATTTCAAGGACATAGGGAAGTACAATCATATCATGTGCCCAGAATGAGAACCAGAAATATTGGTGAATAGCACAAAGCATCACCACACACAGTTATTTTAACTATTAAAATTGCACTCCCTTAATAATATAAACAAGGAAGTGAATGCAGTTGAAAGCTTAGATAGTAATTCCAAGGCTAGGCTCTGAATGGTCTCGGAGAGGCATGGGCTTGACAACAGCCTCAGGCCTTTGCTGATTCCTCTTACTAGAAAGATGCTTACTCCAGATATCTGCATGGATCAGTCTCTCAGATTTCAGGTCTTTACTCATATGTCATCTTCTCAATAAGATGTTTCCTAATGACCCTGTTTGACACTGTAACCCCACAACATCCCCAATATTCCCTTATCTTCCTTCCTTGCTTTATTATTCTCCACAGAACTTATCAGCTACATCTAATATACTATGCATTTTAATTATTTATTGTGTTTATGAAGGTCACTAGGTGGTGCAAACCGTTTGCACTCAACGACTAACCTAGATGATGACAGTTCAAACCCATCCAGTGGTACCACGGAAGGAAGGTATGGCGATCTCTTCCATGAAGATTATAGCCAAGTAAACCTTATGGGACAGTTCTGCCTTGTAACACATGGGTCGTCATGAGTCTGAATCAACTCAATGGCAAAGGGTTTTTTAACTTGTTTACTGTACATCTTCCACACTAGAATATAGACTTCAGGAGAACAAGGATTTTTATCTGTTTGTTCACAGTTGTATCCCTAACACAAAGCAGAAGTTCAATACACATTTATTGCACATATAAAAGGGAACACAGAAAACTAAAACCAAGGATTTCTTAACACCAAGGAAAAATTATGAGCAAGAAAGGAAAAGTAATCATAGCATATTACATAGCTCAGCCATGAAGAGCATTTCCACAGTCATAATAAACAAATACTGATACAACTCAGTGGTTCTTAAACCAGACTACACATTAGAATCACAGTGAAAGCTTTTTAAAAATACTGATGCCCCGGACCCTCCCCAAACCACGTAAAGCAGAATGGATGAGGGTAAGATTGAGGCATCTGTATTTGTTCATTCAAGTTTCCCAGTGATTCTAAGGTGCAGTCAGGATTGAGAAGCCCTCACCTAACCAGAATCACAATGTTACTATAGTGGGAGGCTAGGGGATGAGAAGTAGGTGTTAGACATACGGGGTGTGAATAAGAGCTAAATATTCATCTTCTATAACTAAAGGTCAATATATAATTGCTAAAGCTTAAAAATCAATAAGTAACATTATAATTCAAAAAGAGTCAGCTAAAAGAGTTGAAAAATGTTTGCTTCTGGGAAGTAAGAAATGTGGAATGGGGCTGGAGATGGCTGCTTTTTCTAATAAGCGAAGTATAATATTTGACTTTTAGACCCTGTATTCATATAATTTTGATTTTTAAAAACTAAATTAAAATTTTTGTTGGAAATGTTGAAGTTGGGACAATTAGCCAAGGAAGAGGAGAGAGGGGCTGAGTAACAAGGAGGCAAGTCTAGAGCCCATAGAGACAAATTCCTAATGGCAGAGTGGCCATAACTTTTGCAAAAGAATGATTAACCTTTAGTTTTAAGCTGGTTGTTGTGGATACGGTTGTTGATCTCAGCCTTCAGTTTAAAAAAAAACAGAGTGGTGGTAGTAGCCAAAAACTTATGTAGAGTACCCTAGCATCAGAAGCCTAACTCCTTTAATGAAACAGAAATCAGCCATAAGGCAGTTCAACCCTATACAAGGTAACAGTTTTAGAATCCTATCTAACAACTTCTTAGGCAACCATGAATACAATAAATGCAGTTTGCTTTATTTTTCTTAGTCCTCATACAGGTGACATGGGGAATACAGAAAATTAAAATTATCAAATCTCAAACCCAGTCTGAAATGTTTTCAAAAGTAAACAGGGGTTCTCAAAGTTAAGTTCAACTTCCAAAGGAATTGTAGACAATAAGAAGTTGGGAGCCAGAAACTGTGTACATACTTAAGAAATCATTTTTAAATGAGTATTCCCTGAGCATGAATTAAGATAGGGAAGATGATGGCATCTTCAACGAAGAGCCTATATATGTCAATCTTTTATTACTACTGGATTTGACAGAATCTGAACTCAGGCTTCACTAAAATGATATGCAATGTTCACCCAAAGGTGACACCCTTGGTTTCACAGTAAAACCATTATCTTGTAAAAAGTACTGTTTTATTGTTTAAAACTCTTCTTTCATCTGAGGGAGCATGAGCATGATAGAGCATCTAATTGTGCTTCTAGACTGCAAAGAGCTCCCAGAAAATTCTCTACAATACTCAAGAATGACAGGCATAAACCTAATGGGAGTTCATTCTTATCGACTTATACATGGACAGTTCTAGTTGTGAACATTTATAAGAAATATCCATAGAGACAGAAAGTAGATTCATGGTTTCCCTCTTTACATATACAGTAGGGCCAATATAAATAAAATATTGACAATTTATTAATACTTAATGAATGTTTTTCTCTATCCCTTGTAAGATCACTGGTCAGGAAGATGTCGTGGAGAAAGGTAAAAATGGAAGGGAATTTCAGGACTCTTTCATCATTTTAGAATATCTAACAGAAAAATCAAACTTTGCCTGATGTTGTTAGGTGCCATCAGGTCGGCTCCGACTCATAGCGACCGTATGTGCAACCAAATGAACACTGCCCGGTACTGAGCCATCCTCACAATTGTTGGTATGCTTGAGTTCATTGTTGCAGCCACTGTGTCAATTCATTTTGTTGAAGATCTTCCTCTTTTTCACTGACCTTCTACTTTACCAAGCATGATGTTCTTCTCCAGGGATTGGTCCCTCCTGATAACATGTCCAAAGTATGTTAAACGAAGTCTTGCTATTCATGCTTCTAAGGAGCATTCTGGCTGTACATCTTCCAAGACAGATTTGTTCATTCTTCTGGCAGTCCATGGTGTATTCATTATTCTTCACCAACACCATAATTCAAAGGCATCAATTCTTCTTTGGTCTTCCTTATTCACTGTCCAGCTTTCACATGTATATGAGGTGATTGAAAACACCATAGTTTGGGTCAAGTGCACCTTAGTCCTTAAAGTGACATCTTCACTTATTAACCTTTAAAGAGTTCTTTTGCAACAGATTTGACCAATGCAATGCGTCATTTGATTTCTTGACTACTGCTTCCATGGGCACTGACTGTAGATACAAATAAAATGAAATCCTTAACAACTTCAATATTTTCTCTGTTTATCATGATGTTGCTTATTGATTCAGTTGTGAGGATTTTTGTTTTCTTTATGTTGAGGTGTAATCCATACTGAAGGCTGTGGTCTTTGATCTTCATCAGTAAGTGCTTCAAGTCCTCTTTACTTTCAGCAAGCATTGATTGTGTCATCTGCATATCACAGGTTGTTAATGAGTCTTCCTCCAATCCTGACGCTGCATTCTTCTTCCTACAGTCCAGCTTCTCAGATTATCTGCTCAGTGTACAAACTGAATAAGTATGGTGAAAGGATACAACCCTAACGCACACCTTTCTTGATGTTAAACCACACAGAATCCAATCCCCTTATACTGTTCAAACGACTGCCTCTTGGTCTAAGTATAGGTTCCTCATAAGCACAATTAAGCGTTCTGGAATTCCCATTCTTCAAAATGTTATTCATAATTTCTTATGATCCACACAGTTGAATCCTTTGCATAGACAATAAAACACAAGTAACATCTTCCTGGTATTCTCTGCTTTCAGCCAAGATCCATCTGACATCAACAATGATATCCCTGGTTACACGTCTTCTTCTGAATCCAGCTTGAATTTCTGGCAGTTCCCTGTCAATGTACTACTGCAACCATTTTTGAACTGATCTTCAGCAAAATTTTACTTGTGTGTGATATTAATGATATTGTTCGATAAATTTCCACATTCTGTTGGATCACCTTTCTTTGGAATGGGTACAAATATAGATCTCTTCCAATCAGTTGTCCAGGTAGCTGTCTTCCAAACTTCTTGGCATAGACAAGTGAGTGCTTTCAGCACTGCATCCGTTTGCTGAAACATCTTAATTGGTACTCCATCAGTTCCTGAAGCCTTGTTTACCACCAGTCTTCAGTGTAGCTTGGACCTCTTCCTTCAGTACCATCGGTTTTTGATCATACGCTATCTCCTGAAATGGTTGAACATCAACCAACTGCTTTTGGTACAGTGTCTCTGTTTATTCCTTCCATCTTCTTTTGATGCTTCCTGGGTCATTTAATATTTTCCTCATAAAATCCTTCAATATTGCAACTCCAGGCTTGAATTTTTTCTTCAGTTCTTTCAGCTTGAAAATTGCCAAGCGTATTCTTCCCTTTTTGTTTTCTATCTCCAGGTCTTTGCATATTTCATTATACTATTTTACTTTGTCTTCTTGAGCCACCCTTTGAAATCTTCTGTTGAGTTCTTTTACTTCATCATTTCTTCCTTTGGCTTTAGCTACTGTACGTTCAAGAGCAAATTTCAACGTCTCTTCTGACATCCATTTTGGTCTTTTCTTTCTTTCCTGTCTTTTTAATGACCTCTTGCTTTCTTCATGCATGATGTCCTTGATGTCATTCCACAAATCGTCTGGTCTTTGGTCATTAGTGTTCAGTGTGTCAAATCTTTTCTTGAGATGGCCTCTAAATTTAGGTGGGATATACTCAACGTCGTACTTTGGCTCTTGTGGACTTGTTCTAATTTTCTTCATCTTGAACTTGCATATGAGCAATTGATGATCTGTTTCGCATTCAGCCCCTGGTCTTTTTCTTACTGATAATATTGAGGTTTTGCATCATCTCTATCCACAGATGTAGTCGTTTGATTCCTGTGTATTCCATCTGGTTAGGTCCACGTGTATAGTCACTGTTTACGTTGTTGAAAAAAGGTATTTGCAATGAAGAAGTCATTGGTCTTGCGAAATTCTATCATGTGATCTCTGGCATCATTTCTATCACGAAGGCCATATTTTCCAATTACCGATCTTTCTTCGTTTCCATCTTTCGCATTCGAAACACCAGTAATTATCAATGTGTCTTGGTTGTATGTTTGATCAATTTCAGACTGCAGAAGCTGGCAAAAATCTTCAATTTCTTTATCTTTGGCCTTAGTGATTGGTGTGCAAATTTGAATAACAGTCATATTAACTGGTCTTCCTTGTAGGTGTATGGATATTATTCTATCACTGACAGAACTGCACTTCAGGACAGATCATGAAATGTGTTTTTTGACAATGAACAAGAAGCTATTCCTCTTCAATTTGTCATTCTCAGCACAGTAGACCACATGATTTCCTGATTCAAAATGGTCAATACGAGTCCATTTTAGCTCACTAATGCCTAGGATATCGATGTTTATGCATTCCTTTTCATTTCTGATGACTTCCAATTTTCATAGATTCATACTTCATACATTCTATGTTCCAATTATTAATGGATGTTTGCAGCTGTTTCTTCTCATTTTGAGTAGTGCCGCATCAGCAAATGAAGGTCCCGAAAGCTTGACTCCATCCACGTCATTAAGGTCAAATCTACTTTGAGAAGGCAGCTCTGACCCTAGTTGTACTTTGAGTGCCTTACAATCTGACAGGCTCATCTTTCGGCCCTACATCAGACCATGTTCTGCTGCTATTCATAAGGTTTTCATGGCCAGTCTTTAAAGAGGTAAACTGCCAGGTCCTTCTTCATAGTCTATCTTAGTCTGGAAGCTCCACTGAAACTTGTCCCCCAAGGGTGACCCTGCTGATATTTGAAATACTGGTGGCAAAGCTGCCAGTATCAGAGCAACACACAAGCCACCACAGTACGACAAACTGACAGACACTTGGTGGAAACTTTGCCTAGCACTCGAAAATTAGTTAATGTCAACTATAAAAAGAATGTGAATTAGGAGGCAATGATGTGATTTTCACATTCTTCATTAAACAAGTCTGTTGCCTAAAGTTTGCTCTTACTCAGGGCAGGGAGGCTAGTCAACAAGCCCTTAGTCCCATCCTGCAATTACTATTAATATTACAAAAAGAAAACACCTTTTTCCCCACAAGAGAATGCAGTTTTTTGTAATACAGTAAATTAATGTTCATCCTCATTTAACAAATGTTTACTGAAAAACTATAAAATAGAGAGAGACTGCTATGCCCTAGAGATTGAAGAAAGCACAAATCATGACTCCTGTCTTGAGAGAGCTTAAAATACAGTTGTGGAGACAGCACAAATGGATAAGATAGTATAAGACTGCAGTTCTAAACCAGCTTATTAGGTAAATTCCAACAGTATAATTTCTTTTTTTAAATAATAACTTTATTATGATATAATTCACATACCATAAAAACCATCCTTTTAAAGTATATGATTCAGTGGTTTTTAGTATATTCACAGAATTATGCATCCATCACCACAATCAATTCTAGAACATTTTCATCACCCCATAAAGAAACACCATACCTATTGGTAGTCACTCCCAATTCCCTCCTTCCCCAGTTCCTGACAACCATGAATCCACTTTCTGCCTCTATGGATATGCCTGTTCTGGACATTTCCTATAAATGGAATCAAACAATACGGCCTTTTGTGTCTGTCTTCTTTCACTTACAATAATGTTTTCAAGGTTCATTCATATTGTAGCATGTCTCAATATTTCATTCCTTTTTCTGGCTGAATAATATTCTACTGTATGAATATACCACATGTATTTATTCATTCATCACTTGATGGACATTTGGATTGTTTCTATTTTTTTACTATTATGAATAATGCTCCTATGAACATTCTTGCACAGGTTTTTTGTGTAGACATATGTTTTCAATTATCTTGGGTGTACACCTACAAGTGGAATGGCTGGGTCATGTGGTATCTCTATATCTAAGTTTTTGAGGAACTGTCATACTGTTTTCTAAAGTGGCTGTGCCATTTTACAAACCCACCAGAAGTATATGAGGGTTTCAATTTCTCCATATTCTCACCAATACTTGCTACTGTCTACCTTTTTTATGTTAGCCACCCTAGGGGATCCAGTATTATGATTTTTGAAAAAATAATATACCTCAATTCTAAAACCCTTCCAAATGAAATTAATACTTTTTGCAGTTAGAATTACACTGTCAGTATGATTAAGATAATTTATTTCACCTTTGCATCCATATGGCTTTAGCCAGTTTGCTCACAAAACAGGATGTGAAGAATTCACGGTTGATATCATAAACACATAATACTGTTCAAAAATATTTTTCTGACAGAATGATTCATCATTACAAAGAGAAAATGATTACAAAATACTAACAGTAGAAGTCATCTAATGTAGGTCCAGTTTATCTTTAATATTTTGGTTAGTTTTATATTTTGAATAATATATATTTTAGTTAGGACACTGTTAATTACATTTAAGTGTACAACATGCAGAAACCTCAACATTTATAACAGACAATTCCTTATCACAGTAATCCCATAATTTTCATTAGCAGCAACAATTTCTATTTGTTAGCAAAAACAATCTTCTACATGATTCCTAATAACTCAAGTTTGATAAAGCTGTACAAAGAATAAAATAAAGATTTAGTTAACAGTTTCATAAAATGAGACAAGAGGAAGAGAAACTAGAAACAGATCAATCACTTGAGACAATGAATTCTGTGGTTGGAATAAAAAACATTTTGACTACTCCATTATACTTGCCTTTAATTTTCTTGCAGACTTGCACAACAGAGCATCTTATTTGACAAAACTTCAGAGGCCAGAAGGATTTTTTTAAATATGCAATATCTTAACATTTTGAAGAATATTCTTTGGTGTGATTTCCAGAGCTTTTGCAAAAACTTATAAAATAAATATTTGTAGAGTACCTACCGCATGTCAAGCATTGTATTAGGCATTAGGTGTACAGAGAATGAATAAAACTGGTGACTGTTCTCAAGGAGTTCAATCTAATGGATGTGGTAAATGTAACCACAGAAAAGCTAACATTTGTTGAGCACCTACCATGAGCCAGGCACTATCTTAAAGGCTTTACATGGATTCAAACTCAGGCTGTCTGACTCCAGGGCCTGTTAGTAATCAAATGAAGATGTGAGATATAAGATGTTCCAGGTAAAGGAAATCATAGGCACCTCAAAACATGAAACAGCATGGTGTGTGAAAGGAACTGAGTGTTAAGTTCAGTGTATACAGAAAAAACAAGTTAGATGCAAGGAATATTTAGGGCTAAAAGTTTTAGCAAAAGTCAGATCACAGAGGGTGTGTGATACCATGCTAAAGAAAATTTAAAGACCTAACTAAATGGAGAGATGTACCATGTGCGTCGATTGGAAGATTCAATATTGTTAAGATGTCAGTTTTCCCCCAAACTTACCTACAGATGCAATGTAGTTTCAATCAAAACCCAGTTAGCTTTTTTGTACAATGTAACAAGTTGATTCTAAAACTTACGTGGGAATGCAAAGGACCTAGAATAGCCAAAACAGTTTTGAAAAAAAAGAAAAAAGTTGGAGGACTCACAGTACCTGACTTCAGGACCTACAAAAGAGAGTAATCAAGACAGTGTGATGTTGGCATATTGATACCTTTATAATTCAGTGGAACAGACTACAGAATTCATACATAGACCCAGATAATATACAATCAACTGATTTTCAACAGAAGTGCCAAGTTAATTCAGTGAACAAAAGATACAATTTTTCAACAAATGATGTTGAAACAACTCGATAGATATCTGCATTCAAAAAAAAAAAAAAGCACTTCAACCCTTACCGCACAGATCAAATGTAAAAGCTAAAATTATAAAAATATCTAGGAGAAAATACTCACAATCTTGGGTAGGCAAAGATTTCCTAGACATAATTAAAAAGCATGAAAAAAATTTTAAAATTTCAATAAGCTACACTTTACCAAAAGAAAAAACGTCTGCTCTTTGAAACATTTCATTAAGAAAATGAAAAGGTAAGTCACAGGCTATGAGAAAACATTCTCAATACATATGCCTGATGAAGGACATGCATCCAGAATATATAAGCAACTCTTACAACTTGGTTATAAGAAGAAAACAATAAAATTAATTAACAAAAATTTGAACAGATACTTTAAAAAAGAAAATATACTAACAGCCAATAAGTACAGGAAAAGATGCATATCATTATTTCTGACAGAAACGGAAGTTAAAAACACAATAAGATATTATTGTGTTTATATATCCATGAGAAGGGCTAAACTTTAAAAGAATGACAATACCAAGGGTGGTTAAGGGTGTGCCACAAATGCAATTCTCATTTTATTGGTACAAGCACTTTGATGTTTTTGAATTAACTTGGCACTTAATTAATTGCCAGTTTCTTATGAAGTTAAGAGCATCATTTGATCCAGTAATTCTACTCCTAGATATTTACTCAAGAGAAATGAAAATATATGTCCATGCAAAGACTAATGTTCATAGCACCTTTATTTGTAACAGTCAAAAACTAGAAGCAGCCCAAATAGCCCTCAACAAATGAACGAATAAACTAATTGTGATATAATCATACAATGAAATACTACTCAGTAATAAAAAGAAACAAATTACTGATATATGCAACAACTTGTATAGATCTCAAAAACATTATGCTGAGTGAAAGACAAATACAAAAGAGTACATGCATACTGTATGATTCCGTGTACATCAATGTCAAGAACAGTAAAACTCATCTACAGTTGACAGCAGACCAAGTGGTTGCCTGGGATCAGGGGTAGCAGTGATGCAGGATGACTACAAAAAGCATAAGGAAACTTTTTTTGAATGATGGAAATGTTTTATATCTTGATGAGGGTAATAGTTTCATGGGTATACACATATGTCAAAACTCATTAAAGACTTAGAAGGAGTGTATTTTATTTTATGTGAATTATACCTCAATAAAGTTGACTTTTTAAAAAACTGACTATAGACTGGACTATAAAACAAATCTCAATAAATCTCAAAGGACTGAAACAAAAAGAAACTAGACTATGCTTGGAAATTAAGCAATAAACTTCTAAATAACCCTCAATTAAAGAAGAAATTACAAAGGACAGTAGAAATATTTTTAAGTAAACGATAATAAAAATACTACATAGAAAAACTTGTGGGATACAACTAAAGCTGGGCTCAGAGGAAAATGTATAGCCTTAAATACATACATAAAAAAAGAAAAAGGCTGAAAAAACAATAATCGAAGTACCCATCTCAAAAAGTTTAAAAAAAAAAAAAACAGCAAAGTAAGCTCAAGGAAAGTGAAAGAAAGAAAACAAAGTTAAAAATAGAACTTAATAATACAGAAAACATTCAACAGAAATTATCAACAAAACTAAGATTGTTTCTTTGAAGAGACAAAATTTATACTCTTCAAAAAACTAATCAAGGAAAAAAAAAAAAAAACACTCAGAAAGCAGGCCCAGGTAGTCAACATTATGAATAAAAAGGAAAGTAATCACTACAGGCCCTACAGACATAGATTCATTATTGTAAAAACATTAATTCTAATTTGATCTATTATATATTTAATACAATTCCGATCCAAAATCCCACATATGTGGAAATGACAAACTGATTTTTCAATGTATACTGAAATGCAAAGAACAGTCAAGAGAACTCCGAAGAAACAGAACAAAGTACAAGCACTTATTTACTCTGCTGGATATTAACACAGTATAAAGCTAGAGTAATGAAGACGGTATAGTTTTTTGTTTTTTGAAACAAAAGTTCTCATGTATTTATTACTGAGCCAATCTATTAACGCAGAAGCATAAAAACAAAGGGGGAAAAAAAGAATTTTCCCAATAAAACATGTTCAATAGTTCAGATAGTGGCAAATTTTTCAGTATGATATAGTAAGACGTTAGTGAACCTGAGAGACCACAAATCCATGTCCATGAGCCATCACAGGTGATACTCCTTTAGACCCAGCTTGGTTCATCTTCAATTTCTCCTCTTGGAATTGTACCTAATTTTATTACCAGTTTTTATTCAAGTCCATTGAGGAATAGGGACGATTCCACTTTTGTTTCTTTACCAGGAATCTCTTGATTCTGAAAGTCTTGTGAGAAGACATGGGGAGGATAGAAGCTGACCAAGATAGCGTAGTTTTGAAGAAAAAACAGACAAAAAAAGACCAGCACAACAAAACACATATACAATAAAACCTGTGAAAGCCAGAACCCATAAGGTGTAAACCTGGCAGAGAAGGAAAGCTCAAATATTTTCCACTAATAGAGACGACAGAAAAGTGCAAAGACTGCACCCTGTAAAAGATGGAAAAGTTGGAAGATCCAGAAAAACAAAGCAGTCCCATCAAGTTTCAGCTCTCAAAGGTTTCACTGTATATGGACACTGGACTGATGACAATAGTACCCATGCAGAATAGTGGGAAAAGGATGGACTTCTGAATAAATGGTGCTGGGCCAATTAATATCCATATTAGAAAAAAAGAAACTTTATCTCTACCTCTTACCATTCACATACACAAAAAAATCAGTTCAGGTGAATTGTAGATCTAAGTGGAAAAGGAAACATGATAAAGCTTTTAGAATATAACATAGGAGAATATCTTCAGGACCTTGAAGTGGGTAAAGATGTCTTGAACACGATACAAAAAGCACTACCATAATGGAAAAGAATAGCACATGACTACATTAAAATTAAGAACTTCTGTTTATCAAAAGATACCATTAAAAGAACGCAAAGGAAGACTCCAAAGCGGGAGAAAATATATTCAATGCACAGCTTGACAAATGCTTGTATCCAGATTATATAAAGAACTTCTCTAAAATCAATAAGGAAAAAAGACACAAATAAAAAATTAAGAAGAGATTTCAACAGGCACTTCACAAACGAGTACATCCAAATGACCATTAAACAAAAAGTGGTCAACTGCATTAGTCATCAAGGAACACAAATGAAAGCCAGGATGAGATATCACTACACAATCACCAGAATGGCTAAAATTAAACAGACTAACAATATCAAGTGTCAGCAAAGATATGGAGAAACCGGAATTCTTATAAATTGCTTGTGGGAGTTCAAATCAGGGCTTCAGACTGGTTCTTCCCAGTTCAGGCATGGCCGAGGAAGCAACACCGGAACAGACTAGAATTTTTAGAATTTGGGTGAACTGGAACTATAATCGGAAAGGGGAAAACTACAGGTCAAAACCCTGCTAGAAATTTAATCTCCCTCTTAGAAAACACAGGTAGTGTACACGTTGCAGAGCAACCAATCTCTTGCCCTTCGGATGCAGAGTCGAGAGCAGAGGTACCCACCTTAAAGATGGTAGCTGACCATGCTGTTTTGAACATGTGTCACTCTCCAGTCCTGTCAATAATCCAACCTCACACATCAGGATCCTGAAAGTCTTGCTACGTCTCTTCCAAGTCTTCCATTCCAGGGCTTCCACCGGTAATTTTTCCCATTCTGGTTACTGTTCTGGATCACTCAAAATGTAAAAATCTGTGTCTGCTCGGGGAACATCTAGCTCAACTGGCATGACACAGCTTGTAAAGACAGTGCTCTACATTCTACCTTGGTGAGTAGTGTCTGGGGTCTTAAAAGC
>NW_004444126.1:944323-973279 GCF_000243295.1 Trichechus manatus latirostris | reverse complement strand
AAAAAAAAGGTTGAGAAGTTAGAGGGTTGATATGTTGTGGGGTTGTTAACCAGTGTCATAAAACAACATGTGTACTTCTGTTTCATGAGAAACTATTTGTTCTGTAAGCCTTCACCTGAAGTACAATAAAAAAATAAATAAATAAATAAAAAATCTGTGTCTGCCACAAGGAAAGTATTAGCCCAAGAGACAGAAAGGGCCACATAAACCAGAGACTTCATAAGCCTGAGACGAGAAGAACTAGATGGTGCCCGGCTACCACCAATGGCTGTCCTGACAGGGAACACAACAGAGAGTCCCTGATGGAGTAGGAGAAAGGTGTGGTACAGAACTCAAATTCTAGTAAGAAGACCAGACTTAATGGTCTGACTGAGACTGGAGGGACCCCAGAAAGCATGGTCCCTGCATTCTCTGTCAGCCCAGAACTAAAACAATTTCTGAGGCCAACTCTTCAGACAGAGATTGGACTGGACTGTGGGACATAAAGGGATACTCGTGAGGAGTGTGCCTGTTAGCTTAAGTAGATATAAGAGACTAAACGGGCAGCTTCTGTCCAGAGGTGAGATGGGAAGGCAGAGAGGGCTAGAAGCTGGTTGAATGGACATGGGGAATCAGGGGTGGAAAGGAGGAGTGTGCTGTCACAGTATGGGGAGAACAATTAGGGTCACATTACAATGTATGTATAAATTTTCGTATGGGAGACTAACTTGAAATGTAAACTTCATCTAACTACAACAATTAAAAAAAAAAAATCTGAGTCTGCTCCAGTTTCGCTTCATCAGCCATGACTGAACCAGTTCGAACTGGTTCAAAGCCCTGGTTCAAACTGGTACAACTGCTTGCCTTTACCTATAGTGCTGAACATACACTTACCCTACGACCCAGCAATTGCATTCTAAGGTATATATACCTAACAGAAGTGTGCACACATGTGCATACAAAGATACACTGAAGAAGGATCATAACATCATTATTCATAATAGCCATAACCTGGAAACAATCTAAATGTCCAACAACAAAATGAGTAAGTAAATGGTTATATATACAGCAATTAAAGTGAACAAACTACTGCTACACACAACATAAATCAATCTCACAAATGTATTCTGGCAAAAGAAGCCAGAACGCACAGAAGCCACAAAAGAATACATATTGTCAGATTCCATTTATAGAAAGTTCAAAGTCAATGATGTTAGGTGTGAAAATAGTGGTTACCTTTTGAGAGGAATGAGGGATTAATGATTGGGAGGCAGCTTCTAATATGTGGTAATGTTCTATTCAGTTTGAGTGGTGTTTACATGGGTGTGTTCACTCTTGTACATTCACGATTTGTGTGCTTTTCTGTGTGTATATTACATATGAACAAAACTTTTATTTAGGTTAATGTGGGTTGAAACTAGGGTAGTATTAGTGGGAACGGAGAGGGAATTTTTTTTTTTTTTTAATTGCAGGATGCAATATCTGACATGATGAGAGATGTAAAATAAATATAAGATCAGGTCACTACTTCAAAACATAAGTAGCCAACATAGAAAGAAACTTTACATTTTGACTGTCATAATATTTGTACTCTGGATCTGATAAAAGCCAATTTAACATATACATTTATTTCTATTTTACTTCTTAACAAGATCTCCTCCTAGAACAACTTTCATATAAGTTTGAATAAATCCTATTTGTTGATCCAGATTTTTAAAAAATGAATCAGAATTTTATCAAGTAGTTCTTTTCCAAGTAAATTTCAAATTTTGGGTTTTTCATGATTGCAAATAAGTAATACAGGAGTTTTATAATGCTATTCCTCTTGTTATTTACATAATCTCTGCAAGGTAAGAAAATATTTTTAAAAATCAAAACTTTATTCACATTTTTAATGACTCTTCTCTTTTGATGCAATGAATTTTTGAAATGCCATTAAAACTTGAGCTTTATTTATACTGTTCTGATGTTTTAAGTTAAGAAGGTGATTGGAGCATGCAGAAATTTTTGAAATGGTGTATCTTTGGCTATGTGTATTTTCACCAAAAAAAAAAGGTTGAGAAGTTAGAGGGTTGACATGTTATGGGGTTGTTAACCAATGTCAAAAAACAATACGTGTACTACTGTTTCATGAGAAACTATTTGGTCTGTAAGCCTTCACCTGAAGAACAATAAAAACAAAAAAATTAAATTAAAAAAAAAAAAGAAAGTGATTGGAATAAAAGCTTTCTCTAGTATTTATAAAAGCACACGTTTTTTCACCATATCTTTTAAGAATTACGTACATGGTTAATACAGTATACCCACGTGTATTTCCAAAATGGAACAGAAAAGAATTACTAACTTTGGGTGATGGTCTATAACCAAAGCTTTGAAAACCCATCTAATAACCTCCAGTTAAGAGATAAAAGTTGCTTCTATAATGGAGTACCAATATCAACCTAATACAGCTTAATCCCTGTTATCCCTGTACCGGAGAGGGTTGCAGTTTGGAAAATGTTCATCAACTGATTTCAGTATCACTAGATATCACTTAAGGAGCCCTGGTAGTAGAGTGGTTAAGCTAACAAAAAGGTCGGTGGTTCAAAACCACCAGCTTCTCCCCAGAAGAAAGATGTGGCAGTCTGCTTCCATAAAGATTACAGCCTTGAAAACCCAATGGGGCAGCTCTACTCCGTCCTATAGGGTCGCTATGAGATGGACATGACAGTAACTTACTGACTAGCAACACAGTATGAATTGTGTGGACTCCTTTCTAAAGAAATTATAAAGGAAAATGGAAAGGAAGCATCCAAAAGTTCTAAAAAGTTTTCCACAAGATTTAACAATAAAACTGTCACTGCAGAAATACTGGCTAATGCAGACATTTTCCATTTTTAATAAAAGTGAAAGGAAGGGGTTAATCCTTTAAATCAAGGATGAATACAAGTGTATCCTAGTTGGGACTTGTTTTTAGGTGCTGTCGAGTTGGTTCCGACTCATAGCAACCCTATGCACAACAGAATGAAACAATGCCAGGTCCTGTAGCTTTCTCACAATCATTGTTACGCTTCAGCCCACTGTTGCTGCCAATGTGTCAATCCAACTCGTTCAGGGTCTTCCTCTTTTTCACTGACCCTCTGCTTTACCAAGCATGATGCCCTTCTCCAGGGATTGATCCCTCCTAATAACATGTCCAAAGTATGTGAGACAAAGTCACGCCATCCTTGCTTCTAAGGAACATTCTGGCTGTACTTCTTCCAAGACAGATTTGTTTGTTCTTCTTGCAGTTCATTGTGTATTCAATATGCTTCACCAACACTATAATTCAAAGGCATCAATTCTTGTTTGGTCTTCCTTATTCAGTGTCCAGCTTTCACTTGCATATGAGGCGACTGAAAACACCATGATCAGGGTCAGGCGCACCTTAGTTCTTAAAGTGATATCTTTGCTTTTTAACACTAAAGAGATCTTTTGCAGCAGATTTGCCCAACGCAATGTGTCATTTGATTCTTGACTGCTGCTTCCATGGGTGTTGATTGTGGATTCAAGTAAAATGAAATCCTCGACAACTTCAAAATTTTCTCTGTTTATCATGATGTTGCTTATTGGTCCAGTTGTGAGAATTTTTGTTTTCTTTACGTTGAGGTGTAATCCATACTAAAGGCTGTGGTCTTTGATCTTCATCAGTAAGAGCTTCAAGTCCTCTTCACTTTCAGAGAGCAAAGTTGTGTCATCAGCATATTGCAGGTTGTTAGTCTTCCTCCAATCCTGATACTCCATTCTTCTTCAGTTTGGACAATATAGTTCATTAATAAAAATTAATCATATAGCACCACAATACCCATAAAAGTCCATGGTTGGCTTGCTACTGTACACTATCTAGCAGTTATTTATTTTTTGGATTTTATACTTTAAATAAGAAGTTTATTTTCTTTCATACTGCCTCATACATTGCCTCACGGATGGTAGTCACTCAATAATGTGTTGTATTTTTCTGCTAAAAACCATGGGATTTGGACCCAGGACCTCACCCGACATGTTTTGCTACTCATTCTCTGTGCTCCAAACACATTTGCCTTATTTCAGTATCTAAACCTCACCACCTTCTTTCCCTCTCAGGACAGGACTGCTGTACATGCTGTTCCCCTTGCCTGGAACACTCTCCCTCACCTCCTCCACTTTCTTCAGAACTTAGATGAAATATTTCTTCAGGGAACGTCCAGACTAAATCATGTGTTCCTTTTACATGCTCTCATGCCCTGTTGTACTTCTTTGTACTATTTATCACAATTATAATTAAATTATTAATTATGTGATTGATTAGTTTAATATCTGGCTCTTCCTTATGATGTAAGTACCATGAGTTTTCACAACTTTATCCCCAGTGCCTTTCACAAGCAGACTCAAAATCAGTATTGCTTGAATAAATGACTGAATTTGAACTCTACTTTTACAACTTACTAGGTAAATTTGAAAAGATCACTTTGTATCATTAGGCTTCATTTTCCATATCTGTGAAGTGAGAATAATGGCAAGGCTATCTCACTGAGTTGTTGGGATTTATGGTGAACTCTAAGCTTTAAAATGTTGTATAAAAATGTTAATCTATTCTTATTCTCAGCAAGGATATTTCATATTTAATGTTGTCTTCAGCTGTATCTTAATAGTATTAGCTAAGGTCTTTAAAAAAAACTTAGACTATCAAGATGATAATAAATAACAGACCTATCTGACAAAAATTAATAAGCAGTCATTAGTTCTACTCAGTAGCAGTCTGTGACAGATTCCAAGTACTGCTCTAAAGACTGCTGGTTTCATAATAATTGTCCATCTCACGTGAAAGTCTGGCAGGCCCACTGTGATTCATGCTTCAGAAACAAAGCATTTCCTATGGAACTGAGTTCATGAAAAAATACACCAGATAAAGTATGGATCAGTAGTGGAAAGATGAGCTTCTCCAATTCACTCACAACTACACTTGAGTCAATAGACTCATGTAAATCAATAATTTGTTATATTTGCTACATTTACAGACTTAGATCTTTAATATAAACCTGGCAATAAACCAACACACATTTCTTTTCCTGTGTTCTACAGCAATCTGACCACGAATATAGTAAAGGGGGAAAAAACTATTTTCCCACTCATCTATATAATAAATAGAAACCAAATTGTTCTTAACCTCTCTCAGGTATCACCTTCTGGTAATGTCTTCATGAGGACAGAACTTTAAAAAAAAAAAATTATGTAAAGAACTAAAAGCTAGATACACAAAGAGTAATTGTTAATCACATGTACTTTTATTCCCTGGGTTAGGTAATTCTCCTAGGTATTCCTATAGTAGCCTATACATATGTGTGTACATACACATACACACACACACACACACACTCACATATATAAAGCTCAGCACTTGCTCTATTGTATTATAATTATGTAGTATTTACCTGTATCCTCTCCCAGAAAGTGAGCTCTTTGAAATGGTCAATGTCTTTTAAAGCTGTATCGTCAGCACCTACTGTAGTGTTTCAAAAGAATCTGGCAAATTTTACAGTCTATCTCCATCATAATATTTTTCTGACACCTGACTCACACTATACATGAGTCAACTTCTGGGGTTGTCCATTCCCAGCTCTGAAGAAAGACATGCTTTTAATAAAAAGTACTTTCCTGATATAATGTCTAGTATTTGCTTCAAAAGAATCCAATGGGAGGGGGTAGGGAAATTCAGAGGTGAAATGAGATTGTTTAAGAGTTGATCATTTTTTAGGCTAGGTGACAGGTACATACAGGTTTATTATATTATTCTCTCTACTTCTGTATGTTTGAAAGTTTCTATAATAAAACATTTTTTAATGGAAAAAATTACTTCACTTTTGAATACTTTCACCTAGGAATGTGTTCTTAAATATTCATACTCAAGACAACACAGTAAATAGTGGTTACTAACCAACCTACACTTTGAATTTCTGATGCAAGAAGACATTAGCTCTTGTTTTCTACCTGCAGGAGTCATACCCCGACAGAATAAAAAGAGCCAGTGTGAGAGTGAATGTGTCATAGTGACAGCTTCAGCCACCTCAATATTTAATCCTCCCCACTGTGTCCTTTGTTGAAATTTTGGAAGTTGAAAAGGAAAAGGACATAAATATTGACTTTTCCTAGTCCACAAGGCAGCATTTCCTTTTTTTTAAAAAAAAAAAAAAAACACTTCTCATTAAAAACATTTTACTGACATGAGAAAATATGATATAATATTAAGTAAAAATAGTACTAACCCAACTCATTGCTGTCAAGTTGATTCCGACTCATAGTGACTCTATACAACAGAGTAGGAGTGCCCCACAGAGTTTCCAAGGAGTGCCTGGCTAGATTTGAACTGCTGACCTTTTGGTTAGCAGACATAGCTCTTAACCACTGCACCACCAATGTTTCCAAAAACAGTCTAGAAAATGTTAATTTTAGAGAGTTTCTAAATTTTGTAAAAATAAAAATATACACATATGTCTCCATGCACACATATACATGTTATGTATGCACACATGTGCAGAAATACAGAAAAACCTGGAAGGAAATATATCGAACTGTTAACCAAATTCTATTATACTAACATATTTATTTTATTTTTTGTATTTACTGTATGTTCTGATGCCCTATAATGGGCAAAATTTGCTTTTATTTTTATAAATATTTTTAAATCATAACCAAAAAAAAAAAATCAAACCAGTATGTCAAGTCAATTACAACACACAGTGACCCCATATGTTTTAGAACAGCACTGTGCTCCCTAGAGTTTTCAAGGCTGTGACCTTTCAGAAGCAGATCACAAGGCCTTTCTTCTGCGTTACCTCTGGGTGGGTTTGAACTGCCAACCTTTCGGTTAGTAGTCGAGCACTACCCATTTGTGCCACCCAGGGACTCCATTAAAATCATACTGTTTATTATGTGAGGTGTTTTTTGCATACAATACAAAACAGTTTAAGATCTTAAGATGGCATGTATCTGAACTTAAGAAATATGCCACTGGACTTTTACTAAGGACAGGGTGACTTGCTAATAAAAACTTAACAATAAAATAACTGGGTACTTCACATTTTTGTATTTCCATGTATTCTATCTTATAGGTTATAAATTCTAAATAGGAATCAATTGCTTTATTTATTTTACTTATTTGACATATCCATTACCACACTGCAATGTGTTAAATTATAGTAGAGAGAATAATTAAAATACAACAACTACACTCTTTCTGATATATTAATGAGGAACAATGATTAGCACTAGGAATCTGAGATAACCCTGCTCTACTGGGAAAAAGAGAACAATCTGGCAAGTTCTCTAAATCAATTAATCACTTCCATCTGCTGCAAACCATGTACACGAAAATACTCTCTCCCAGCTTTACTTTAATGCAGAAAATGGAACTTTCGTTTGGTGTTCATATTATATCAATAGAAAGAACATGCTGAAGAAGGCCTTCTGAAATGGGCAACTTTTGAAAGCCAACAGCCAGAAGCTGGAGAATTAAGAAGAGAAAAACTTACAAGGAGTATTCGTACTTGGCAGCTACTGGTGATCTGATCAGACTCAGGACAGAACATTCTTGTTTTACTTCTCTGTATTTTCACAGAAATGATTTTTCCATTCCAACACTTAAAATATAAGCTTATGCACAGCAGTGAGAATAGCATTCATTGACTCTCAATACATATGGTATGCATTCAATGACATCATTCACCACTGCATTTGCCAAGTTGAACCTCTCCTATAGACCACCAAAACACAGTTTCACAGTCCCCGTGGGGCTACAAGAGTAGTTCCAAAGCAACAGGTCGATCCTGCAGACTGGAAAGGTTATTAATGTTTTATCCCATATACTCCGTACCCTCCCTATCCCCTAATACATAAAAATCTTTGTAATCTTGTAATGTATTCAGCCTTTATTAACTCTTTCACTGTTGTTTTGCATACTGAAGTGAATACACATTTGATGGCTCTTCTTGCTACAGTGCTCTGGCAGGTGCTGTTTACTGTCTTTTTATGGAAAAGATTACAGAGTGAATTTTTATTATGAAGATGGATGAAAATTACTGTTTGAGTTGTAAATCATAATTCTTGTAACTGATATTTTTAATTAATGATAATGAAATAAAAATCAAAACAGCTTTTCAATCAAAGAAAAGCTTTCAATAATATTCTGATTTTTCTAATTTAAACATCTATTTATAGAATTTAAAAATGACTACATAATGGGTTCCATGATCTTCCAAGATAGTAGAAACCTTGATAATTATTTTCAAAGATGTATTAAAGGCGCTCCTTAATTATTTTTTAAACCAGTGAAAACTTGAGGAAAAAGCAACATTACTCACATCAAACTATGTTTTTTTCCATTGGTCTATAATATACAACCACACATGTCAGTATAAGAAAATATAAAGTAAAAAGACATTGCTGGAGGATTTCACGTGGGGTCTTGCTCCACAGTATTTTGGTTACCGAGATAGTTTAACAAACAGCAGAACTCTCCAGCACAAAATATTCAGGGTTTTAAGGTGAATGTTAAGAGACTTACTCTATTTTTTCCACAAATAATGTGTCCACATAAATAGCACACTCACATATATAACATGCAGAAATGATGAAATTAAGTAAAACAGTTCTGCCATAATGGGTGCATTATTTGTGAAAATAGGTAATCCCTGGGCAATGCAATAGAGTCTAGCACTCTCTTTTGAAAGGCCTCAGCACCTCTTCATTTAGTCCTTCACACATGAGGTTGGGATTGAGGTTAACCACTATAAATGATATACACAGTGGGATCTGAAATTTTGTAAAATACAAAAATGTCTCTTATATAGCATATCTATTACATCTTTTTTAAAAATTGAATATAAACATTTCCATTTATAAGAAAATTTCAGTGAATTCATACAATTTGGAAGAGAGATGATTTTATTATTCATATTTTAATGTAAATAGTAAGTCAGTATGGTAATACCGTGATTTTTTTCTGAAGCATATGTCTCCTAGACATTGTGATGCCTCTTAAGAAATATTTAAGCATTTTAAAAACAAAATCTATTTAGAAATATAAAACAAGAACGGCTCTGAAAAATCAATGATTAAATTGTTAAATATATGCCATACAGGATAATGCTCTTCATATATTATCAATAACACTCACTAACCCAAACCTGTTGCCATTGAGTCAATAACCCTATATGACAGAGCAGAACTGCCCCATAGGGTTTCCAAGGAGCGGCTGGTAGATTCAAACTGCCAACCTTTTGGTTAGCAGCCAAACGCTTAAACCACTGCACCACCAGGACTCCAATAACACTCACTACAACTCTAAAATTATATTCATTGTATCACTGAGGAATTTGGGCTTAGAAGAGATAAATAGCTTGTCCAAGGTTGCATTTTAGTGAGTGGCAGAGCTAGGTTTGCAAACCAAGTGTTTCTGACTCTGAAGCCCTCCAGACCTCCTCTACATCTAACTGATGAAGTTTAAAGAGACTTACAATAAAGGTATAAATCTCAAGTTTCCCAAGGACCAGATAGCAGAGGAGACTGGCACCAAAACTGTAGTTTCCATAATATGAAAGTAAACAGGATAAAAGCAGAAATCTCCTACTATTCTTTGAAATCCAAAGGTAAATGATAAATCTGTATAATGAAGGTCAAAGATATGGAATAACTATTCAGTTTAAAATATATATAACTCTTAAATTACTCAGCAAACTACTCTCCAATCCCAGTATTTACTAGACTCCCTGGTACATTACATTTCTAATTCTGTTACTCTATTTATTGTCTAGTGGTGGAGGACAATGGTCCCCTAAAAACAGGAGATAAAACTGCCTTCCTAAAGGTAAAAATTGATGGGTCCTAATTATTAAAATTATAAACTGTAAATAAACCAAAAAGCAAACCCATTGCTGTCAAGTCGCCTCTGACTCATAGAAAGTGGCAAATAAATGTCTTCCAACCAGCTCTTGTCCTACTCAAGGCAAAGCAGAGCATCATTAAAGGTGTTACATATCCAACATAATTAGCAATTTAAAGAGAAAAAAAAAATTTCCGCAAAAGATAGGCAAATATCCCCCAATACAAAATGCAGAGAATTGTAGGCAGATCCCAGAGAGACAGAACCATGGCAATCAAACTTCTAGTTATGTGCAGTATGGAAGCCAACAACAAGACTGTTTGTAGTGAGAAAAATACTCATAAGCTCTTAGCTACAGAATGTCTCAGCCATCAGACTTCAAGAATTTCCATTCCCAAAGCCAGATTAATCTAGGGTCCTACAATTCGTCCTAACTGAAAAAACCTCATTAAGTCACTTAAATTTCTTAAATATTGGGCATATATTTATTTAAAGTGACATTCTGACTATTTTAATTATGACTGTAGAAGAAAATGCTTTCAACTCTTTACTTCCCCAACATTGCTTCAGTACTTCATAATATAGTAAATGTGAAGTCATTCAAAGTGGCTATTAAGCAATTTTTCTTTTTTCTGAAGTTTTTAGACAGGCTGTTTTTCAAACATTTATTAGGCATCTATATATTTTATGCTCAGCAACTTTTAGCAGGAATCGTCAAATATTCCCATCATTGGCTTTCTCTGTCTTTAGCATGGAAATTTAAGATTCAAGTAAATGAAGACCGCTATAGCATTTCAGCTGCACAAGTTTCAGTGAACTGAGAGGTTAACTGGTTTATTTATATTACCAGATACGAGTTCTAAGGTTACAGATGACTGATTTATGTTTTTCAGAATTAGTACATAAGAGTAAATAAATGTAAAACACAAACACACACTCACACACACCAAACTTATATTGCAGTAACATGTCTGGCAGAATCCATCTATCAATCAGGAAGGAAGCAGAAAAAGGTCTCTGAACATTCAAAACTGATGTGCTTTACTCATTAGAGTCATCTAGGCCCTCATTCAGAACCTAAAAATTAAAATTAAGGGGAAATTGAAGAGTATGGTATAGCACATAGAAGACAAAACTCAGTTCTTGTCCTGTGTCAACTAATTAGCTATATGCCTTGGGCAAGGCACTTCACTCCTCCAGGTCTTGACTTCATTATTTATAAAATAAAGCTACTGTAGCTATCCTCTAAAATCCTAAGATGATATTCTTATTTTTTTAAACAATTTTGACATCCTTGTTATCTGATTTCCCAATCAAATCAAAAACCTTAGAAGGAGAGGAGGGAGGTGTAAACAAGAAGCAAACCACTGATAACAGCATAAGAGACAGCTGACAAAGAAGAGGTGACTAAAAGATTTTAAAAATCAGACTAGGGAACTCAAACTTCACAGTAACTTGGGTCTGCCAGGAATCAAATAAAATAGTTCATCAATTATTCAAGGATCTTATTTCTCTTCTGGCACTTAAATTTTGCTTTGGTAATTTTACCAAACTAGAGAATGAAGAAAAACTGACCAGAAGAAAAATGTATCACTTTTAAGTGTTGACAGTTAAAGCGAAACAGTACTATTTGTGAGTTCTATGTTATACTCAGGACAAATTAAAGAAAGGGGGAAAAAAAGAGAATCCTTTGAGTATGTCTGCTTAAGTGATATACTACTTTATAGTTCTACTTCATAGTGTCTCTATTAGGCAATAGGATAAATTGGTTTACAGAAAAATCAGTTTCTACAGTTTCAAATGGATACAGGTGGGGAAAATATACACCCACTCCTCACTTATTGAGTCTCTCATTATCCAACATTTCACAATTATGACAATAGTAAAAAAATCTACTATCCAACTATTCTGCGCATTAACTACGTACGTATGGCAGTAACAAACGCCGAGGTGCAAGGCAAGAGTAGCACTGGCTTTGATGGTTAAGGTTATGTTTCAGGTTGGCTTGGCCATGATTCTCAGTGGTCAGCAGTTATGCAATGATGTAATTTTGCAGTTATGTAATTATGGAATTTGGCAGCTACATAATGATGTGGTCATCCTCCATTTTATGATCTGATGTGGTCATCTTCCGTTTTCGCATAACGCCAATTTTCACATAATGCTGATTTTCACATAATGACTTGGTCCTTGGAACCTAATTAACCATGTTGATAAGTGAGGAGTGGGTACTGTATTTGGTGTCATATGATCTGAATTTGAGACCTAACCCTACTCAAAGGCAGCAAATGAACAACAGATAGCAAGCCATAGTCTTTCCAAACTCAACTCTTAACTGGAAAATTGAAGAAGATAAAAATGCTAATGTTCACAAAGTTGAAAAGCCAAATGAATTAACATCTTGAAACTGGTAATTACATAAAAACCTTTCATAAACTAGTGTCTCCTATATACATAAATCTCCAAGGTTTGGAGCAATTCATACTAAAACTTTCCCTTCTTACAGTAAATAACTGGAGGTCAACTGTATAGATAGGAATAAAATTATAAAAGCTAGTATATTTCTCTGACCAACACTGCTGGATCAATTCATAAGAAAAAGCAGCAAGATTATCCAGTTACATCAGACTACTGATTTCAGACTATTGATTTCAGAATGGACTAGCTTGTGGCAGAACAACTCTCCCATCAAAAATATCCCCAAAACTCCAGATAATATATATTTTTAAAATTATCTGTTTAAAGTCATCAGAGAGAGCTGATGAAGCAACTAGGATCAGAGGATCCAAGATTCCAGAGAAGAGAAAGGTGAGCAGATCTTCTGCTACTCCTCTTTCCCCGGAGCATAGCTAATTCTGGGCAAACGTCAAGAGGCGGAGACTCCATCCAGGCTTTCCCCCATGTAAAGGGCTACTCCTGGAAAACACAGAAACAAGCAGAGCTTTTCATGGTCTTCTGGGGCTATCCATTGCTGTCAAGTCAATTACTACTCACAACAAACCTCTAGGGCAGAACAGAACTGCCCCATAGGGTTTCCAAGGCTATAATCTTTATGAAAGCAGTCTGCCACATCTTTCTCCCATGGAGCAGCTGATGGGTTTGAACCAACAACCTTTTCGTTAGTGGCCAAGCATTTAACCACTGTGTCACTGGGGCTCCTCTGCTGGGGCTAGTAAGACAAAATTGGAAACTTGAGGGGCTAATATCTCATAGAGAAGAGAGAGATACATAACTAAGCTTGACACAGTTTCCCCTTCAAAACATTTGCTGAATTATGCAAGTAGGAAGCTAAAAAGCTGAGCAAAAAGTCTCTGAAAAACAGGAAAAAAAAATTTAGCACTCTCATAACACTGAGAAGTTCAGAACTCATTAGGCAAAGGTGCCTAGGTGAACACACAGAGCTCTCAGTTGAAAGCTCTAGAAAGCTAAGCTACCCTAGCCTTACCTCAATCCCTGATTGGATTAAAATGATCAGCTTCCATTCTATCTCCCTAGCAAAGAAAGAAGTAAACTTCTCTTAGAAGAAGATAACATTATCTGTAGACTTGCTAATTTTTATACACAATGTCCAGCTTTCAATCAAAATATATCTCATATTCCAACAGAGAGGATCATACAGTAGATAACCAAGAGAAAACACAGGCAATTGAATCACAAGTGATTTAGAAATGAGAGTTAGCAAATAGGGACTTTTTAAAGTAGCAAGATTAATAGATTTGAGAAAATAGGAAAAACAGAAAATACTGAAGAAAGGTTGAGCCTTTCAGCAGAGAATTTTAAAATTTAAAAATACAGAATTAAAATATCAGAGTTAAAAAAAATAACCACTAAAATTAGGACTCACTAGATGAGTTGAACAGCAGATTAAATACAGCAAAAAAAGAGGACTGATGGACTGGAATGCAGGTCAAAATAACATACCAAACTGAAACAAAGCAAGAAAAAAATAACTAAGAAAAAATTTTTAATTCTCCTGAACTCAGATGATTTGCTCCATCTCCTTCCCTAGTCTGTTCCTTCCCAACAGTTATTAAAGATAGAAACCTCAAAGTCATCTTTGTTTCTTCCTTTTCCTTATACCACATTTCATTACCAAGTCCTGTCAATTTTATCACCAATATATACCGCATATACCTCTGCTGCTTTCAGTCTTTACTGCTATGACCATAGTCCAAGGTATCCCTACATTTCACTTAGATACTAGAGTGTTCCCCTCTATCAGCACAGAGAACACACAGAATTTCTTTCACTTCAAAGTATTTGTGCTGCAGGACTCTTCACAGGGCTGGATGCTTCTTTCATGTAGTACTTTCGAAGTCATCTATTCAGAAATGTCTTCCCTGACTTCTTATTGTTGCTGGTTGCCTTTGTGTCATGGCAACCCCATGTGAGCACAGTAAAACTGCTCCATATGGTTTTCAAGACTTTGACCTTTTGGAAACAGATTTGCCAGGCCTGTCTTCCAAGGCCCCTCTGGGTGGGTTCAAACGGTCAACCTTTCAGTTAGTAGTTGAGTACTTAACACTTTGCATCATCCAGAGACTCATCTTCCCTGACTACCCTATCTAAAGTAGGTCTCTCCTATTATTCTCTAATACTCTGTTTATTTACCTCTTAATGACTATCACAATCTACATTATTTTATTTATTGTCTTTCTTCTCAATTAGTATATAAATATGAAAACTTTGCAATCACAGGTTGTAATTTTTTCACTTCTGTATCCCCAGTGCCTAAAAGAGAGTCAAAACGTTGCAAGTATAATGTGAAGCTGGTAAGTGCCATTAAAGAGACCCAAAGGTTCCTGTTCTCAGGTATTTATTAGAAATTTAAAAGTAAATAATTCAATTTAGCCTCATGACAGTTTCACCAGATCTTTTCTCACTATAATTCTAATGAGGCTTACACACTCACTCACACACTCACTGCCGTCCAGTCGATTCCACTCATAGCACTCCTATAGGACAGAGCAGACCTGCCCCATAGAGTTTCCAAGGCTGTAATCTTTATGGAAGCAGGCTGTCACATCTTTCTCCCACAGAGTGGCTAGTGGGTTCGAACTGCCGACCTTTCGGTTAGCAGCCAAGCGCTTTAACCACTGTGCTGCCAGAGATCAGCAACCCTAAAATCCAAAGGGGAGATGACACGAAACATTGGGGCCTTCCACTATGTTTGTCAGGAAACCCAATAGTTCAATCTTGATGTGTTTGATCTCTTTAACTCCATGCTATTAAAAGCCAGGTCATCTGGGTATTTACCATTATTGCTAACCGAAAGTTTTCAGGAAAAAAGAGCAAGAGCTCATTTAAAAAAGAAAATCTCCACTGCCTGAATCAGCTGCCACCATTACTGGGGTAGGGCTGGACTGACTCCCCTCTTCCATATAGCACTGAGGTCATCAATAGTCACCCTGGGCAGTCATGGGAATACACTCTCAAGTTACCTTAACAAGGCAAAATCTGCTCTAGTTCTGCTCTCTCGCACTCTCAGAGGGAAGTGGGGGGAGGTGGAGGCAAAGAAGGAAAGTCAGTATCTGAGAGTCTTCTATGTGCTGGGCACTTAATTGCATTGTCTCATCTCGCCTCAAAACAGCCTGATGAGGCAGCTGCACCATTACTTTCATTTTATAAACGAGGACATCAACTCACAGAAAGATTAAGTTATTTGTTCTCAGTCACACAGCAAGCAGAGAAAACAGTACAGCAAAGGTTCAATACCAAACCTGGCAATGAAATCACCACCTTCTTTTCAGAAAATTTAAAGAAGAGAGGAAAAAAGGCAACCAGCCTCAATATGGTCCAAGATACGTGCTAAATAAAGCAAAGGATTCTCTACAACATTTCAGCAGACCCTCCATCTAAGTTGGGTTTTGTCCAAATGGCAGAAACAATAGTCTAAGCCCTTCCCAAACTAACATGTGAACCTCTGGCAAAGGGACAGTGATGGAATCGAAACCCAAACCACAGAAAAAAAAACATGGTGCATCGTCCTGCAGCATCAGTTTTGCTCACCGGAAAATAATCTGAATCATCTGTTTTTGCTCTTTTTAAATAATATTTTATTGTGTTTAAGGTGAAAGTTTACACAGTAAATTAGACTCCCATATAACAATTTCTAGACAAATTGTTCAGTGATATTGGCTACGTTTTTCACAATGTGTCATCATTCTCATTCATTCCTTTCTGGTTATACCATTTCCAGTACTCTAGTTTCCCTGCTCCGTGACCTTCTCATCTTTGCTTTACAGTAGCTTTTGACCTTTTAATCTCATATACATGGTTTTTTAAAGGAGCTCATTACTCACAGGTGATATTCTTTATTTTATGAGCTAATCTGTTATTTAGCTAAAAGGTGACCTCAAGAGATAATTTCAGTTTAAGGTTTAAACAGTTGAATCATCTGTTATTAAAACCAACACCAATATGTTATGGAGTAAGTAAAATGCAAAATTCACATGAATTACTAAGTTTAAAAAGAATTCTCCCAGTCAAAGCAGCCAGTTCTGGCCAAACTTCCCAAGAAGTGGAATAAATTTTTGTCTTTAGGGATACTTCTGTAGAAAAATTTGAGAAGCACTTAAGCACCTTATCCTAGGTGGAGTTAACAATTCAGGTAAAGTGAGGAAGAAATAACAATGGTTTCCAATTTTTTATTAACTTCTAAGCAGAAAATTTGAGTATTAAAAGACCAGCTGATAAATAGTGATGATCTCCCCCCTGCCCCTGGCTTTTTTTTCCCATTTGTTTCAGTTTCTTATAATTTACCAAAGCCTGAAGTCTGTTGAATCTTAGGAGAAGTAGAATTACATAACTAGCCAAATATTATTTATACAGCAGTCCCCAACATACTTTTGGAAATTTCTATCAATAAAAACTTATAAGCCTGCAATACTATATGGCACTAATCATAATCTATTATATCAGAACCTAGATTAAGATAAATCAGCCTTTCTGGCTTCACTGGTAAGTTACTTCCTTAAAGGATTCACTTTAGGAAAATGAAAAGCTAATGATGCCATTATTTAATAGTTTTTTGTCCTCTCCTATCAATCTATGCAGTGATTCTTGATCATATGTTTTCACCACTCAAAATGGACCACAACAGAGAGTTTCAAACTTAATTACAGCTGACTTTTCATATGTAATCTTTCTCTGTATTAGCAAATTCTCTTCCTACTTTTCAAAAATATAATTACTTCCTACAGGTTGCCTCCTCCCCAGAGTGTATAGAACGAATAGCAGGACAAATACCAAGTAAGAAGCACCAAAAGGTACTCCTTGCTCAGGCAGCTTTCCCCTTCCACCGCCACACCATCTCACCCCCATTACTGAGGTTATTTCTTTGATGAAGGCATGCATTTCAGAAGAGCATAAGAAAACATAAAATCAGTGACATCTAGCCTATTAAATCAACAATACTCATTAACACATGAACACTAACAGATCATTTAGTATTTGCCCCCACTGACCTAAACACTATTTTCATGTTCTTATATAACCCTCACAAGTAACCTATGAAATGAATCCTGTTATTCCCATTTGAGAGAGTGGAAACTGAGAATTACAGAGACTCAGTAATTTGTTCAAGATCACACCTATAAGTAGTAAAGTAGTGAAATGAAGGCACGTCTGTCTGACTCCAGAACTCAAGCTAAAATCTTAAAATTAAAAATAATAAAAAATGGGGGGAGGGGTGTCCTAAAGAAATACAACAGAGAAAAGGTAAGTTTTTTTAATGGTAATAAAAATAACAGTAGTGACAATAACAATAATTTTTATAAAGTGCTTAATAAATGCCAAGCACAATACTAACAGCTTTACATTGCCTATCTCATTTTACCCAACCTTCCTCCTCCCCCTGCTTTTCTGCTCCCCCTTAAAACTTACATGAAACCAAAGTAGTACTTACTAAGAAAACCTGGAGGAGGAAGAGTGTAAAAAACTAAATTCTGAATAATTCAGCATTTTATTAAAATTCACCACTATTAACTACTTTTAGTAGAGTTCTGTTTGAAATTTTAAAAACTCATTTCTGAGGGATGATGAATGAACATGAATAAATAATTTACCATCAATAAATTACTAAGCAGGAGGCAGAGCCAAGATGGCAGACTAGTAAGATGCAATAAGCCATCCCACTGCAACAAAGACCAAAAAAAAACAAGTAAAACAGATACAGACATCAATCCTAGAACCCTGAACCTTAAATGAATGGATAAAGTATTAGATCAGAAGTTACTAAGGGGAAGAAAAGGTGATAGAAAATGAGGAAGGAATAGAGATACAGCGTGGAGGTTCCTGACCAAAAGGAATGGCTCAGCACTGCCATCTTGGAATAATGCCAACAACTTCGCACAAAGAAAGGTACCTCCATGGAATTACATTTCCAGATAAACAGAAATTAAGGGAATTTGTAAAAACCCAACCAAACTTAGAAGAATTATTAAAGGGAATCATTTGGTTACAGAACTAACAACATCAGACTACAACCAGAATCTAGGGCATAGGTCAGTATCAGCCAAACACTCTCAAGGATAAAATAAAAGATTCAAAAAAAGGGAACTAGAGTCACCAATCTGTAAATGATGACAATGTCAGAACAATAAAAAGGAGAATGTATGGTGTAGATATAGAACTTTCAAATGGAGAAGAAGTCAAGGCAATATCAAGTAATAAAAGACGATCAAACTTAGGAAGATAAGAGAAAATTTCAAGGTAACTACAAAGAAAGTTAACAACCTACTCATCAAAATAAAGAAGAAAAAGTCTCAGTAAACACAAAATCTACAATAATGAAAGAAACTAAAAGAAATTTTGCAAACAAAAGGAACTCAGTACAGAAGAGTAAGAGAAACAAAGAAAACGTCAGCACCACGCAAAAAAAAACCACTACAAAATGACAACAAACACTATCAATACATCACATGGAATGTAAATGGCTTAAATGCACCTGTAAAGAGATAGAGAGTGAGACAGTGGATAAAAAAAATAACCCATCAATATGCTGTCTACAAGAGACACACCTTAGACACAAAGAAATAAATACATTAAAAGTTAAAGGATGGGAAAAAAAATGTATCAAGCAAACAGCAAACAAAAAGAGCAGGAGTGGCAATATTAATCTCAGATAAAATAGACTTTAAGGCAAAATCACCATAGAAGACAATGAAAGACATTATATAATGATTAAAGGGACAGTCCACCATGATGACACAACCATAATAAATATTTATGCACACAACAGAGCTCCAAAATACATAAAACATACTCACAGCACTGAAAAGAGAAACTGACAATTCCACAGTAATAGTAGGAGACTTCAATACACCACTCTTGGTAAAGGACAGAACATCTAGAAAGAAATTCAGCAAAGATAAAGAAGATCTTAAGGCCGCAATAAACCAACTTGACCTCATAGACATATACAGAAGACTCTACCCAACAACCACAAAGTATACATTCTTTTATAACGCACATGGAATGTTCTCCACAATAGACCACATCTGAGGCCACAAACCAACCCTCAGCAAAATCCTAAACAATGAGATAATACAAAGCATCTTCTCTGATCACAACGCCATTGAAGTAGAAATTAATAACAGGAAGAACAAGGGGAAAAATCAAATACATGGAAACTGAATAACACCTTGCTTAAAAATCATTGGCTAATAGAAGAAATCAAAGATGGAATAAAAAATCTCTAAGATCAAATGAGAATCAAAATGCATCATACCAAAACCAGTGAGACACAGCTAAGGCATTGCTCAGAGGTCAATTTATAGCAATAGGTGTACATACCAAAAAGTACGAAAGGGACAAAATCAAAACGTTAGCTCTACAACTTGAACAAATAGAAAGAGAACAGCAAGAGAAGCCCACAGCCACCAGAAGAAAGGAAATAATAAAGATCAGAGCAGAAATAAATGAAATAGAGAACAGAAAAACAATAGAAAGAATCAACAAAACCAAAAGTTGGTTCTTTGAAAGGATCAACAAAACCAACAAACCACTAGCCAAACTGACAAAAGAATACCAGGAAAGGAAGCAAATAACCCAAATAAGAAATGGAATGGGGGAAACTACAACACACCAAACTGAAATAAAAAGGATTATAACAAAGTACTAGGAAAAACTGTACTCCAACAAATCTGAAAACCTCGAGGAAATTGACGAATTTCTAGAAACATGCTACCTACCTAAACTAATACAAACTCAGGTAGAAAATTGAACAGACACAGAACAAGAGAAGAGATTGAAAAGGTAATGAAAAAACCCCCATCAACAACAAAAAAATTCCTGGCCCAGATGGCTTCACTGGAGAATTCTACCAAACATTCAGCGAAGGGCTGGCACCACTACTACTCAAACTATTTCAGAACATAGAAAAGGAAGGGATACTTCCAAATTCATTCTATGAAGCCAGCATAATCCTAATACCAAAATCAGGCAAAGACCTCAGAAAAAGAAAATTACAGACCAATATCTCTCATGAATATAGATGCAAAAATTCTCAACAAAATTCTAGTCGACAGAATTCAGCACTATATTAAAAAAAAAAAATACACCACAACAAAGTGATATTCATACCAGGTATGCAAGGATGGTTCAACATTAGAAAATCAATCAATGTAATCCACCACATAAATAAAAGAATCACCTGATCATCTCAATCAATGCAGAAAAGGCATTTGATAAAGTCCAACACACATTCCTGATAACAGCTCTCAATAAGACAGCAATAGAAGGGAAATTCCTCAACAAAATAAAGGGCATATATAAAAAACCAACAGCCAACATCATTCTCAACAGAGAGAGGCTGAAAACACTCCTCTTGAGAACAGGAACAAGACAAGAATGCCCTTTATGATCACTCCTATTTAACATTGTGCTGTAAGTCCTAGCTAGAGCAATAAGGCAAGGAAAAAAAAAAAAGGGCATCCAAATTGGTAAGGAAGAAGTAAAGCTATCTCTATTCATAGATGATACGATACTATACACAGAGAACCCTAAAGACTCCACAAGAAAACTACTGAACTAACAGAAAAATTCAGCAGAGTAGCAGGATACAAAATAAATATACAAAAATCAGCTGGATTCCTATATACCAATAAAGACTACAAAAAGGAAATCAGGAAAGCAATACCATTTACAATTACCTGAACCCGTTGCTGTCAAGCCGATTTCAACTCACAGCAACCCTATGGGACAGAATAGAATTGCCCCATAGGGTTTCCAAGGAGTGGATGGTAGATTCAAACTGCAGACCTTTGGGTTAGCAGCCAAACTCTTAACCACTGCGCCACCAGAGCTACCATTTATAATAGCCCCTAAAAAAAAAAAATACTTATGAATAAATCTAACAAAGGATGTAAAAGACCTACACAAAGAAAACTACAAAACACCACTGCAAGAAACCAAAAGAGATCTCCATAAATGGAAAAACACACCATGCTCATGGATAGGGAGACTCAAAATTCTGAAAATGTCAATTCCACCCAAAGCAATCTACAAATACAATGCAATCCCAATCCAAATACCAAGAGCATTCTTCAACGAGATGGAAAAACTAATCATTAACTTTATATGGAAAGGAAAGAGGCCCCAGATAAGTAAAGTATTATTGAAAAAGAAGAACAAAGAAGGAAGGTTCATACTACCTGATCTTGGAACCTATTATACAGCTACGGTAGTCCAAACAGCCTGGTACTGGTACAACAACAGACATATTGACCAATGGAACAGAATCAAGAACCCAGATGTAAATTCATCCACCTGCGGTCACCTGATCTTTGACAAATGCTCAAAGTCCATTACATGCGGAAAAGACAGTCTTTTTAACAAATAGGGCTGGCAAAACTGGATGTCCATCTGCAAAAAAAAATGAAAGAGGATCAATACCTCACACCATACACAAAAACTAATTCAAAATGGATTAAAGACCTAAATATAAAACCAAAAACTATAAAGATCATGGAAGAAAAAATAGCGTCAATGCTAGGGGTCCTAATATACAGCATGAATAAGATACAACCATAACTAGCAATATACAAACACTAGAAAGTAAGCTAAATAAATGAGATCTCCTAAAAATTAAACACTTATGCTCATCAAAAGACTTCACTAAAAGAGTAAAAAGAGAACCTACAGACTGGGAAAAAATTTTTGGCTATGACAAATGTCTAATCTCTACGTTTAATCTCTAAAATCTATAGGAAAATCCAACACCTCTACAATAAAAAGACAAATAATCCAATTAATAAATGAGCAAAGGATATGAACAGACACCTCACCAAAGAAGACTTTCAGGAAGCTAATAGGCACATGAGGAAATGTTCGCTATCACTAGCCACTAGAGAAATGCAACTCAAAACTACCATGAGATACCATCTCACCCAACATTACTGGCACAAATCAAAAACAGAAAATAACAAATATTGGCGACGCTGCAAGGAAATTGGAACTCTTATGCACTGCTGGTGGGAATGCAAAATGGAACAACCATTTTCGAAAACAATATGGTGCTTCCTTAAAAAGCCAGAAATAGAAATACCATACAATCCAGTAATCCCACTCCCAGGAATATATCCTAGAGAAGTAAGAGCCATCACATGAGTAGATATATGCACACCCATGTTCACTGCAATATTATTCACAATAGCAAAAATATGGAAACAACCTAAGTGCCAATCAACAGATAAATGGATAAACAAACTATGGTACATTCACACAATGGAATACTACACAACGATAGAGAACAATGATTAATCTGTGAAACCCATCTCACAACACGGATGAATCCAGAGGGCATTATGCCGAGTGAAATAAGTCAGTCACAAAAGGACAAATACTGTATGAGACCACTATTATAAAAACTCATGAAAAGGTTTCCACACAGAAAGAAATGATCTTTGATGGCTATGAAAGGGGGCGGGGGGAGACACTAACTAGATAGTAGGTAAGTGGTAACTTTGGTGAAGGGTAAGACAGTATATAATACTGGGGAAGCCAGCACAACTTGACCAAGGCAAAGTCACAGACGCTTAACAGACACATCCAAATGCCCTGAGGGACCGAGCTGCTGGGCTAAGGGCTGGGGACCATGGTCTCGGGGGACATCTAGCTCAATCTGCATTTAGCACAGTCTATAAAGAAGATGTTCTACATCTGACTACGGTACGTAGCGACTGGGGTCTTAAAAGCCTGCAAGCAGCTATCTAAGATACATCTACTGGTCCAATCCTGGCTGGAAAAAGAGAGAATGAAAAAGACCAAAGACACAAGGGAAATATTAGTCCAAAGGACTAATAGACTACAACTACCACAACCTCCACCACCAGACTGAGCCCAGAACAACAGATGGTATCTACTTACCACCACCAAATGCTCTGGGAGAAATCACAATAGAGGGTTCCGGACAGAGAAGGAGAAAAAGAACAAAATTCAAATTCACACACACACACACAAAAAAAAAAGACCAGGCTTTCTGGTCAGAGACTGGAGAAACCCCAAGAGTATGGTGCCCAGATACCCTTTTAACTCAGTACTGAAGTCACTCCTGAAGTTCACCCTTTAGTCAAAGATTAGACAGCTCTATGGGGCCAATGATAACACATGTGAAGCTCGTGCTTCATAGTTCAATCATGTATGTGAGACTAATGGGCATAGCAGCCCAAAAGCAAAGATGAGAAGGCAGGAAGGGACAGGAAAACTGGACGAATGGAAACAAAGAACCTGGAGCGGAGAAGGGGAGAGCATTGACACATCTTGGGGTTGGCAATCAATGTCACAAAACAACTTGTACATTAACTGTTTAATGAGAAACTAATCTGCTATGTAAACTTCCACCTAAATCACAATAAAAATAAATAAATTACTAAGTGGCCAATAAATATATGCAAAATGTCACCCTCACCAGAAATCAAAGAAATGCAAATTAACAAAGAAAACGTTCTTTACCTCAAAAAAGTATGAAGTTTATCAGTACATCGTGCTTGGTAAAGTCAAGGGTCAGCAAAAAAGAGGAAGACCGTCAACAAGATGGACTGACACTGTGGCTGCAACAATGGGCTCAAACATAGCAATGATTGTGAAGATGGCCCAGGACTGGGTAGTGTTTTGTTCGCTGAATCGACAGCACCTAACAACAACGACAACAATGTATCTTTCAAATGATCTACAGCTAAAATGTGCTGGTACTGTATTATATTTTGTTAAGTCCAAAGTTTTCTCTGTATTAGTTATTCGCTAATATAAATCTTTCAGGCAGAAGTACCTTCATATCCTTTTAAATAGATTAAAAGTAGGACCACTCCAGAGAAAGGAAAAAATATTTCAAATTAGCTAACAGAGCCGCATTTTTCCTTTTATAAACAATTTTATTTAAATAGCCTGATTATCTATACTCCATAAAATTTCCAACAAAGAGGATGTAAAATACTACAAAATGGAGTCTTCGCAGGTGCCATGAATATAACAATGAATTTTCTCATACCCTGAATATTAATTAAAGCCTAATGTAATAACTCCATAATACTATACTACAAATACTCGTATGGCTTTTTTAATTGAAAGAGATTCAATTCTGCAGACACCTAGTGAGTATCTACTATGTCCCACATACCATATGAATTAGTCACAAAAATGAGATAGCACATCATTTCTGCACTTAAGCAACTGCAATACTAATGGACAAGTCAGAACAATTACAGGACTTTTTTTTACTTCTTACACTAAAATATAAATAAAGTTGTGCTTATTCTTATATCTGTAAGTATAGGACACAGACTGTGAAATGGGACACATATGCATTCAACTACTAGCTCTGTCATATGATCTTAGTAAAATAAGGACCTCTCTGAGCTTCAATATCCTCATCTGTAAACACTAATAGGGAAAATAACCAGGATTAGAGTTGAAATAAGATAACATTTCATTTGATACATGATAAATGTTCAATAAATGTTAGATACAATTATTCAAATATATCTTTCACAGCTTTAAATTTCTCTTTCCACGCTAAAAATGGAGGTTCCACTTCCAGTAAAGGCAGAGTAGCTGATACAGAACTAACCCTCCCAAAGACAAACACTATAAACACTGAACAAAATACAAAAAAAAAAAACTACTATCTGAAGGCAAAGAACAACCAAAAGCAGACAGAAAATGTAAAGGAGTCACACTTTGAAAGAATGGAACTGGAGTAGGTAAGAATTGCATGTATATGGCTTTTTGTATGAGAACACAGAGCAGGGCAGCTAGAACACAAGCAGTAAGTCACATTCTTACCGGCCTGAGGCGTTAAAGGATGGGTGTGCCAGTTATCAATGTATTGCTTCTTAGTGCCAAATTCACCCTTCAATACCTGCGATAATGGATGGAATTCTCCTTCAGAGTGTGCATGATATTGAGTTGTTTCAGTAGAGAACACTGGAAGACCAACCTGATTTTTTCTGGCTGCTCTACAGGGGATCAGTGGTATGGGTATGAGGACATCTGGTGGCTGTCTACCACAGCCACATGCTCGGACTGTGCAATCTCTCAGCAACCTCACAGCCTCAACTCAACCTGGTGATAACCTCCCTTCAGCCCTCAACACAGACACTGCATGCTCCAGGCCTCCCACCTACACTGGCACCCCAACTGCCTCTGCACGCTCCTTCCTCTGGAGGTTTGTTTCCCGCAGCCCTTTTGATGCCACAGCCCTACCAACATGGACATGGTGTACTTTAGGCCTCCTATCTATACTAGTACCTCCCACTTTCTCTGCACTCTCGTGTGACTGGTCACCAGCTGAGGCTTGCCTGTGTCCCAGAGAGTTGCTCCATGCTTTCCTAGCAACTGCATACCAGTTCTGGCCAAGGAAAACCAGCAAACTTCTCTGCCATCCAAGAGGCTACACCTATCTTTCTCAACAAGGTCTACAGCCTTGGGGAAGGGGCACCTGCTCAAGTTTGTCCTTTCTTGAGTACTCTTCCTAAGCTCTAAGGTACCCTAGAGAGTTCTTTTACATCTTATAGGTACATGTTTATCATAGCTTAATAATTCTTTATAGTAAACTTCCCCTAACTGTGTGATATCTGTCTCTTGATTGGAACCAAACTGATACAGAAATGTTAAAGAGTGTGGTTGCCACAGGAAATAGACCCTTAAAAAGATGAGATCTGAGGATTGGTTTCGTTGTGCCCTTGGGTTTGACGGGAGTCTGAGCTCCTTGCCAATGGGATGCTATAACCCATGGCATGCAGTGGCATCACAATTAATCAAACTATCACCTGTGGCTGGTTGATCATGATAAAGTGTGAACTGAAGAAGTGCCTTGGGGTCTCAAGTGACGGCTGCACTTCACTATTATGACAGTAATGATAACTATAAGGACTGTGGTGTGGGATGAACTTTCTTGAGTACACTTCAGTGCTTACAGAGAGAAAAATGACAAGTTTAAGTCTGATTCTTTGTCATGGATTGAACTGTGTCCCCCCAAAATATGTGTTAACTTCATTATGCCATGATTCCCAGTACTGTGTGCTTGTCCTCCATTTCATGACTGTAACTTTATGTTAGAGAGGACTGGGGTGGGATTGTAGCACCCGTACTAAGGTCACATGCCTGATCCAAGGTAAAGGGACCTTCCCTGGAGTGTAGCCTGCACCACCTTTTATCTTACAAGAGATAAAAGGAAAGGGAAGCAGGCAAAGAGTGGGGACCTCATACCACCAAGAAAGCAGCACTGGAAGCACAGCACATCCTTTGGACCTGAAGTTCCTGCGCTGAGATGTTCCCATACCAAGGGAAGACTGATGACAAGGATCTTCCTCCAGAGCCGACAAAGAAAGAAAGCCTTCCTCTGGAGCTGATGCCCTGAATTTGGACTTGTAGCCTACTGGACTGTGAGAAAATAAATTTCTTTTTGTTTAAAGCCATCCACTTGTGGTATTTCTGTTACAGCAGCACTAGATGACTAAGACACTGTTTAAAGCAAATATTAAAAAACTATATTGTGGAGTTTATAATGTATGATGCAATATATATGACAACATTATCACAAAAGACAGGGGCAGTAAATGGAATTATAGTGTTGCAAGGCTCTTATCTATTATATGAAGTGGTACTATATTAACTTGCAGTAGACTGATAAGGATACATATTATAATCCGTAGACTAGCTTTTTTAACAGGTTTAGCTTAAAAAGCCAATGTAGGAATTAAAATAGAATATTTACAACTCATGTCATAATTCTGAAAATTTTTAACATGATGCAGAAACATTCTGATTCACACTATACTGGTGATTTTATGAATCCATCAATCTATTTCCAATGGAAACAAAATTTTATCTGCTTTCCAATTTCTGTAATATCCTTTATGCTTTTTTTTAAGTGTCATTTTCAAACAGACCACTATAAAGAGAATACAGTCATGTGTCACTTAATGTCCACAATAAGTTCTGTGAAATAGGACATTATGTGATTTGGACGTTGTGCAAACACTATTATTATATATACAGGCATTCCCCAGGTTACAAATGTCCGACTTACAGACATCTCATACTTAAGAACAGACTGCCATAAAGCCTATTATGTTAAAATTTGCGTTAAATGTTTAAAACGGTTCATAATAATGAACACATGAACTACTTTGTGACGCTCATGAAAACACTGCGTAATTTAGAAGTATTTTTTAAGTGTTACGTACACTATGTCCCATTCTCCAATCAGGATTTATGAACGCTACTATAACTTTATGGGACCACGGACATAGATGTGGTTGGATGTTGCCCGAATGGACATTATGTAGCACATGACCGTCGTTAAACAAATGTCTAAAGTACCCATGGACATGAAACTGAAATACATAAATAAGCAAGCTGACACAGAAATAAAGATACCAATAACATGTGATAAATACAAAAGGGTGGAGGCTTGCATTAAAAAAAATAAAAAAATAAAAAAAAAAAACCTCTTAATAAATTAAAAGGACATAGTTACTCCCTTAACAAAACAACATAGAGGTACAAGCACTGATATAGATCTCAACCAGAACATAAGCATCATGCTTAACAAGGAAACTCTAGAAGTATTCCCACCAAAGTCAGGAAAAAAGCCAAAAACATATCCACTATGACCATTATTTTGCATTGCTCTAAAAGTAACAGTTCATGAAATTAGATAAGAACAAAACAAAACTATAAAAGTTGGGAAGGAGGAAGTAAAATTCTATTTGCAAACAATTTGATTGAATCCATGGAAAATACAAGGAAATTAACTGAAAAACTATTTTTAAAAAATCAATAAAACTAATATAAAAAATAAATGGTCTTCAAATATGTAAGCAACAACTACTAAGAAAATATACAGGAGAAAATTATTCCATTTAAAGGACCAACAAAAAGATGAATGACCTAAAAATAAAGCTATCAAGAAACGTGCAAGATCTATATGATGAAATCTTTTTAAATTACTGAGAAGTACTAAATAAATGTAATGGTCTATCCTATCTTGGACAGAACGACTCAAGGCCATAAAGGTGTCAATTACGTGATCTATAAGTTTATTGTCTTAAAGGTACAATTCAGTTGCAACAAAATACTCATGGAACTTTTTTTAATTGGGCAACTTAATTCTAGAGTTAGCAAAAAAAAAAAAAAAAAAATTAAGTAAAACTGGGAAGATACTAGAAAAGATGATAACTAGCCCAACTCACATATTATAGTCATATAGTTTATAATGCTACAATGATTACAAGCACGGTTGTGATGTAAGAATAGACAGACATGTCAATGAAATATAGGAGAAGAGTCCAGGGATCCCACAAATACATTTGAGAATTCAGAGTATGCTAAAGGTGAAATTGTGTTATCATTGAGGAAAAGATGAATAAAATGAAGATGGATCCTCCTCATACCACAGTAAATTCCAGACTGATCAAAAATATAAATATAAAAAAGATTTAAGGATAGTATAAAAAAATGGTGCTCTAGGCAGAAGCACCAAGCCGTGTCTCCACAGCAAGGATCTGAAAAACTAAGCCGAACAGAGAATACAACAATCCTGAAACCCTAAAACATCAAATGAAGAGATAAAGAACTCAGCCAAGCACCAAATGCAGTGA
>NW_004444126.1:942853-944093 GCF_000243295.1 Trichechus manatus latirostris | reverse complement strand
CACCGGCTGCTTGGATTCCACACACCCGAATGGGCCGGCTCTCTGAGTGCCATTTGTTGGCTGCCGGTGTTGCTTTTTTCTGCTTCTTTTGATTTCTTCTGTACCTCTCACCACCTCCCCCTCCTTTCGCTCGAACACCTGGCTCCGTGCGCCATCTTTGCGTCTTCCTGAGGGGCTACAGAGCTCCAGTAACTTGTGATATACACTTTCCCACTCCCTACCCTTCTTCACCCACACTTGGCCCCATCTGCTTTCCACGGACACAGTCTCTTGTCCAACAAACACCAGCCCGCACTAGCTGGCTCTCTGAGTGCCATTTGTTGGCTGCTAGTCTTGGGGTTTTTCCTGCTTCTTTTGATTTCTTCCTTACCTCTCGCCACCTCCCCCTCCTCTCGCTCAAATACCTGGCTCCGTGCACCATCTTTGCTTCTTCCTGAGGGGCTGTGGCGTTCCGTTCGAGTCTGGAGCTGCTGCGCGGTCTGGGCTGCCATGCTGGTGGGATCCCGGGTGTTTTCTTCGTTTGTTTGTTTTGAATTGTTTGTTTGTTTTCTATTCCTTTTCTTCAATTAGGAGCCCTTTCTGGCCAGGCGGTGCTGCATGGCAAGGAGACTTCAAACTCGGCTTGCACAGACGTGCAGAGGAATTCCTGAGGGCATTTCTTTTTTCACTGGTTATTTTTTTTTTTTTCTGTTTTTTGGGGGGCCTTTCTTGTTTGTTTGTTCTTTTTTTAATTTGTTTTATTTTCTTTTCCCTCTTTTTCCCTTTTTATCTTTCTTCATTGCTCAGTTTCTCATCTCTCTGTATCTTCCTTCTCTTTCTCTTCCCTGAATACCTGGCGTTGTATACTTCTAAGCCTTCTAGCCAGGCTGTACTGCAGCACCTGGGGGAAACTTCCCAAGACCTCGTAGCTGCACCGGTGGGATCCCTGGGAACTTTGCGGTTCTTTAACCTTTCCGATTTTTATTTATTCATTCTTTTCTTCCGCTTCCCCTTTCTGTCTTTCTCCATTTCATACTCTCTCATCTCTCCACTGCAGCAGCAAGCTCCCCTAGCATTCTTTTTTGTTTGTTTGTGTCTTTTTGGCTCCTATTCCTCTCTCCCCTCTCCCATATCCATCTTAGCTCCACACATAGAGGTCTCCCCACTGCATCCTGCCTACCTGCACCATGTCCTTAACATCACACCACCAAGCAGCACAGGCACGGCCTACTGGAACCTGCCCTGCACTGATTGCCGACCC
>NW_004444126.1:910453-936335 GCF_000243295.1 Trichechus manatus latirostris | reverse complement strand
AAACTATTTTGCTCTGTAAGCGTTCATCTTAAGTGAGAATAACAGCACAATTGGAAGAGCGTAGTCAATGTCACTGAACTGTGCGTGTAGAAATTTTTGAAATGGTGTATCTTTGGCTATGTGTATTTTCCCCCCCAAAAAAAAAGGTTGAGAAGTTAGAAGGTTGACTTGTTGTGGGGTTGTTAACCAGTGTCATAAAACAATATATGTACTACTGTTTCATGAGAAACTATTTGTTCTATAAGCCTTCACCTGAAGTACAATTAAAAAAAAAAAAAGATTTAATAAATCTTGGAATAGGGAAGGCATTTCTAAGAATATTTTAAAGACCCAAAAGTATTTAAAAAAAAGATTTCTAGATCAAAATATATAAAAATTGAAATTTTATGCAAGGTAAAAAAAAAAAAAGAAAAGACAAAAAAGTCAAACAGACAAATTGCAATCTAAGTGAAATACAAAAGTTACAGGTAAAGATATTGTCATGGATTGAACTGTATCCCCCAAAAATATGTGTATCCATTTGGATAGGCCATGATTCCCAGTATTGTGTGACTGTCTACAATTTTGTCATCTGATGTGATTTTCCTATGTGTTATAAATCCTATTGCTATGATGTTAATTAGTGGCAGTTATGTTAATGAAGCAGGACTCAATCTACAAGACTGGATTGTGTCTTGAGCCAATCTCTTTCGAGACCTAAAAGAAGTGGGCAGAGAGACTGGGGGAACCTCATACCACCAAGAAAGGAGCTCCAGGAGCACAGCGCATACTTTGGACCCAGGGTTCCTAGGCAGAGAAGCTCCTAGACCAGGGGAAGATTGATGACAAGGACCTTCCTCCAGAGCTGACAGAGAAAGCCTTGCCCCGGAGCTGACGCCCTGAATTTGGGCTTCTAGCCTACTAGACTGTGAGAGAATAAACTTCAGTTTCTTAAAGCCATCCACTTAAGGTATTTCTGTTACAGCAGCACTAGATGACTAAGACAGATATTCATTACAGCATTGACTGCAACAACAAAAGCTTGGAAACAATCCATTAATGGAGGACTGTTAAGTTATAATACATACATTTGTGAAATATCAAGCAGGTGATAGAAAGATTGCAGTAGTTCCTATAAACAGATATGGACTTTTTAAGACAGAAAAAAAAATATGGGTCTGAACAATGACTATAGCATGCTATGCAGTATGTTCATGTATATATATATATATATATATATATATATATATAAGTCTATATAGATATACTTTTATCTGCATAGACTATCTGTGGTAGTACACACAAGAAACTGGTAATGAATGTTGCTTCTAAGAAAGAGTTTTGAAAGGAGAATCAATTTCTGAAGGTTAGGTGGGGTTGACAAGGAAATAAGCTTATATTTCACTGAATTCCCTTTAGTACTTTTTGAATTTGGAACTATGTGCATGGAATATATAATCAAAATAATTAATATTTTAAAGGACTTAGGTGAGAATTTTTAACGGGGATTAAGAATTTAATATCTATATACGGTACATTCAGTTATGTCTCTCTCTGCTGGAAATTGTTTCTAAATGAGATCCTATGCAAACCCACAGTTACCATAATAACACTTTACCATCTATTTGAATAAAATGCTTTTCGGACTTGCAATATTTATGAACAAATGTCCTTTGTACTATAAAATCCAATACTTTACTATTGCTTTCAATCTTCATTTACTGTCTAACTAGATCAAATTACAAACAAACTTTGCCAGAAAGAGAACCCAGATTCCTTGTTTTTAAACAATGCATAGATGGTTCCAGAGCTTGGCATTTAACATTCTGTGGCATTTACATATATAATACAGAATCACAGAATTTTGCAACTGAATAAATGTTCTGATATTAGGGACAATCTAATATACTTCCTTCATTTTACAGAGGAAGAAATGGAAATCCATTACCAAAGAACAAGAGGAGACTAGTTAGAAGGCAACAACGAAAGATAAGACTATCATCCCAGACTGTTACTCAGAATGGCTCTTTATAAAAACTTTATTTACGGGTGGGGAGGGAAAAACACTAACTAGACAATAGACAAGTGGTAACCTTGGTGAAGGGTAAGACAGTACACAATACTGGGGAAGTCAGCACAACTTGACTAAGGCAAGGTCATGGAAGCTTCATAGGCACATCCAAACACCCAGAGGGACTGAATTACTGAGCTGAGGGCTGGGGACCATGGTCTTGGGGGACATCTAGCTCAACTGGCATAACACAGTTTATAAAGAAAATGTTCTATATCCTACTTTGGTGAGTAGCGTCTGGGGTCTTAAAAGCTTATAAGTAGCCATCTAAGATACTCCACTGGTCCCACCCAATCTAGAGCAAAGAAGACTGAAGAAAACCAAAGACACAAAGGTAAGATTAGTCCAAAGGACTAATAGACCACAACTACCACAGCCTCCACCAGACTGAGTCCAGCACTAGACACTACCAGGCTACCATCACAGACTGTTCTAACAGGGATCACAATAGAGGGTCCCAGACACAGCTGGGGAAAATGTAGAACAAAATTCTAACTCACACACACACAAAAAAAAAGACCAGACTTACTGGTTTGACAGAGACTGGAGAAACCCCAAGAGTACGGCCCCCAGATACCCTTTTAACTCAGTACTAAAGTCACTCCTGAGGTTCACCCTTCAGCCAAAGATTAGACAGGCCCATAAAACAAAATGAGACTAAGTGGGCACACCAGCTCAGGGGGAAGACGAGAAGTCAAGAGGGGATGGGAAAGCTGGTAATGGGGAACCCAAAATTGAGAAGGGGAAAGTGTTGACATGTCATGGGGTTGGCAACCAATGTCACAAAACAGCACGTGTATTAATTATTTAATGAGAAACTAATTTACTCTGTAAACCTTCATCTGAAGTACAATAAAAAAATGTGTATATATTAAAAAACTATATTTGATATACACCTATGTTATTTAGCACACCTTCAAAATTGTTATGAACTACATTAAAACCAATAGGTAACTTCCACTTCTGACCATGACGAAGAACCAGAGACCACCTTTATGCTCTGCCATAGCAACTAGAAAACTGAATGAAATACATGAAACTGATTTTAGACACTGGACAACAAGTAGCACAAAACTGTGATCTCTAAGACGAGAGAAGGGAAACAAATGAGGTGAGCCCTGTAATTTCCCTGGCTCTCTGACTAAAGGAATATTCTAGACCACCGAGCACAGAAGGAAATTCAACACAAAACAGAGAGGTCTCACTGAGCTGAGGTTTCAGAGGTTAGAGTTCAGGAAGACTGAGGTAGTTGGAGGTAGCAGGACAAAGTCCCAAAGAAGAGGTAACTACACAGGAAAAGAGTTCCACAAATCTGAAAATAACTGCCTGCCAGAATACAGTATGTTGCAAGACTAATGACCTCTTCATTGCAAATACCTTTTTCCAACAATATAAATCGTGGCTATACACATGGACCTCACCAGATAAAATACACAGCAATCAAATCGACTACGTCTGTGGAAAGAGACGATAGAAAATCTCGATATCATCAGTCAGAACAATGCCGGGGCCAACTGCAAGTTCAAGTTGAAGTTGAAGAAAATTAGAGAGTGGAAGTATGACCTCGAGTATATCCCACCTGAATTTAGAGACCATCTCAAGAACAGATTGGATGTACTGAACCTAATGACCAAAGACCAGACGAGTTGTGAAATGACATCGAGGACATCATACATGAAGAAAGCAGTGGTCATTACAAATACAAGAAGGAAAAAAGAGATGAAAACAGATGTCAGAAGAGACTGTGAAAGTTGCTGTTGAACGTAAAGTAGCTAAAGCAAAAGGAAGAAATGATGAAGTAAGAGAGCTGAACAGAAGATTTCAAAGGGCAGCCGAGAAGAAAAGATAAAATATTATAATGAAATGGGCAAAGACCTGGGGATAGAAAACCAAAAGGGAAGAACACACTCAGCATTTCTCAGGCTGAAAGAACTGAAGAAAAAATTCAAGCCTCAAGTTGCAATACTGAAGGATTCTATAGGGAAAATATTGAACGACACAGGAAGCATCAAAAGAAAATGGAAGCAATACACAGAGTCACTGTACCAAAAACAATTGGTCGATGTTCAACCATTTCAGGAGGTAGCATATAATCAAGAATTGATGGTACTGAAGGAAGAGATTAAAGCTGCTCTGAAGGCACTGGTGAAAAACAAGGCTCCAGGAATTGACGGAATACCAACTGAGATATTTCAACAAACGGATGCAGCGCTGGAAGCACTCACTCATCTATGCCAAGAAATTTGGAAGATAGCTACCTGGCCAATCGACTGGAAGAGATCCATATTTGTGCCCGTTACAAAGAAAGGTGATCCAACAGAATGCATAAATTATCAAAAATTATCATTAATATCACATACAAGTAAGATTTTCCTGAAGATCATTCAAAAGCAGTTGCAGCAGTACATCGACAGGGTACTGCCAGAAATTCAAGCTGGATTCAGATGAGGACATGGAACCAGGGATATCACTGCTGATGTCAGATGGATCCTGGCTGAAAGCAGAGAATACCAGAAAGATGTTTACCTGTGTTTTATTGACTATGCAAAGGCATTTGACTGTGTGGATCATAACAAAACTATGGATAACACTGTGAAGAATGGGAATTCCAGAATACTTAATTGTACTCAAAAGGAACCTGTACATAGACCAAGAGGCAGAACAGGGGATTAAGGGGATACTGTTTGGTTTAATGTCAAGAAAGGTGTGCATCTGCCAGAACTAAAACAATTTCCGAGGTCAACTCTTCGGAGAGGGATTGGACTGGGCCGTAGGATATAAAGGGATACTCGAGAGGAATGTGCCTCTTAGCTCAAGTACATACAAGAGACTAAACAGGCAGCTTCTGTCTGGAGGTGAGACGGGAAGGCAGAGAGGGTTAGGAACTGGTTGAACGGACATGGGGAATCGGGTGGAGGAAGGAGTGTGCTGTCACAGTATGGGGAGAGCAATTAGGGTCACATAACAATGTATGTATAAATTTTTGTATGGGAGACTAACTTGAAATGTAAACTTCATCTAAACTACAACAATAAAAAAAATGTGCATCAGAGTTGTATCGTTTCACCATACTTTTCAATCTCTATGCTGAGCAAATAACCTGAGAAGCTGGACTATATGAAGAAGAATGCAGCATCAGCATTGGAGGAAGGGTCACTAACAACCTGCGTTATGCAGATGACACAACCTTGCTTGCTGAAAGTGAAGAAGACTTGAAGCACTTACTGGTGAAGATCAAAGACCACAGCCTTCAGTATGGATTACACTTCAACATAAAGAAAACAAAAATCCTCACAACTGGACCAATAAGCAACATCATGAAAAATGGAGAAAATACTGAAGTTGTAAAGGATTTCATTTTACTTGGATTCACAATCAACACCCATGGAAGCAGCAGTCAAGAAATCAAAAGACACATTGCATTGGGTTGATCTGCTGCAAAAGACCTCTTTAAAGTGTTAAAAAGCAAAGATGTCACTTTGGGGAGTAAGGTGTGCCTGACCCAAGCCATGGTGTTTTCAACTGCCTCATATGCACGTGAAAGCCAGACAATAAATAAGGAAGAACGAAGAAGAATTGATGCCTTTGAATTACAGTGTTGGCGAAGAATACTGAATATACCATGGACTGCCAGAAGAATGATCTGTCTGGGAAGAAGTACAGCCAGAGTGCTCCTTAGAAGCGAGGACAGCGAGACGTTGTCTCACACACTTTGGACATGTTATCAAGAGCGACCAGTCCCTGGAGAAGAACATCATGCTTGGTAAAGTGGAGGGTCAACGAAAAAGAGGAAGACCCTCGACAAGATGGATTGACACAGTGGCTGCAACAACAGGCTCAAGTGTAACAACTGTGAGGATGGCACAGGACTGAGCCATGTTTCTTTCTGTTGTACACAGGGTCGCTATAAGTCAGAACCAACTTTATGGCACTTAATAACAACAACAACTCATTATAAAACATGATAGAACAAGTACACCAAAAATCAATAAGCTATGGAAGATGTGAACATCACTACCAACCAGCTGGACCCAACTGATTTTATAGACTACTCTACTCCACAACAACAGAATATACATTCTTTTCAAGTGTACATGGAACATTCGTCAATATAGACCATAGGCTGTAACATAAAACAAGTCTCAATAAATTTAAAAGGATAAAAATCCCATACAATATGTTCTGTGACTAAAATAAAATTCAATTAGATATCAATAACTGTTATTGGGGAAATCCTGAAAAACTTGAGAACTTAAAAACATACCTAAATAAACCCTGGGTCAAGGTATCAACACAAGGTACAACAGAAAATATTTTTAAACTGGTTGAAAATGAAAACACAACATAACAAAATTTGTAGAATGAACCTAAAACAGTGGTTAGAGGGGAATTCACACCTTCAAATGCTTATAGTAAAGAAGCCAGATCCAAAATCAGCGACAGACAAGTAAGAGCAAAGTAAACCGAAAGTAAGTAGAAGGAAGGAATAAGAAAAGTGTAAGCAAAAATCAATATAATTTAAAATAGGCAAAACATATAGAAAAAAATCAATTAAACAAAAGCTGTTCTTTGGAAAAAAAATCAGTAAAATTTATAAAATGCTACCTAGACTCATCAACACAGAGAGAGACAAGGCATAAATTACCAATATCAGGAATGGCAAAGGAGATGTTACTACATATCTTACAGGCATTAAAGGATAATAAGGGAAAACTATCTATGAACAACATTATGCCAATAAAATGAATAAATTCCTTCATAGACAACATTACCAAAACTGATTCAAAAAGAAAGTTCAAAGTGCCTTATATCTATTGAAACAAGTGAATTTGCAATTAAAACCTTCACACAAAGAAAACTCCAGGTCTAGACAGTTTCAATAATACATTCTACCAAATATTTAAATGCAGCCCTAGTGGCACAGTGGTTAAAGTGACGAACTGCTAACCGAAAAGGTCAGTGGTTTGAAACCACCAGCAACTCTGCTGGAGAAAGATGTGGCAGTCTGCCTCTATAGAGATTTACAGCCTTGAAAACCCTATGGGGTCACTAAGAGTTGTAATCAACTTGATAGCAGGGGGTTTATCAAATATTTAAAGAAAAAATATATCAATCCTACACAGACTTTTTCATAAAAGATAAAATGAGGAAACACTTAACTTTTATAAGGTCAACATTCCACCAATACCGGATGCAGACAGACATTACAAGAAAACTACAGACCAGTATCCCTCATGAACATAAATGGAAAAATTCTAATTAAAATATTAGCAAATCAAATCCAACAACATAGAAAAAAGAATACTATACCATGATCAATTGATTTTCAAATGCTAAATAAACCTTGCATTCCTAGAATAAACTCCATGTAATTGGTTAAACATTTAAAAATCAATGTTATACACGTTGTTGTTGTTAGCTGTTGTTCTCTCAGCCCCCAACTCATGGTGACCCCATGCACAATGGAATGAACCGTTGCCCAGTCCTGTACCATCCCCATGATCTGTTGTCAATAGGACCACTGTGATCCATAGCATTTTCATTGACTGATTTTCAGAAGTAGATCACCAGGCCTTTCTTCCTAGTCTACCTTAGTCTGGAATCTCCACTGAAACCTGTTCAGCATCACAGTAATATGCAAGCCTTCTATGACAGTTGGGTGATGGCTGTGTATGAGGTGCATTGGCCAGGAATCAACCCAGGTCTCTCACACGGAAGACAAGAATTCTACCACTGAACTATCACTACCCCCTTGTAAACCACATTAAACAAGCAAACAAAAAAAAACCAAACCCTCTGCCATCGAGTTGCTTCTGATCGATACCAACCCTATATCAGCAGACTAAAAAAAAAAAATTGTGTGATTAATTCAATAGATATAAAAAAAAGTATTTGAAAGCATTCAAGATCTATTCATAATTTAAAAAAAAAAAAAAGAAGGGTACTTTCTCAACCTGATGTAGGGCTTCTATGAGAAAAACTACAGTTAGCATCATACTTAATGGTGAAGGATTGGATGTTTTCACCCTAGGGTCAGGAACAAGGAGAGGATGTCCATTCTCACCACTTGTCTTCACATTCTACTAGAGACTCTGGCCAGTGCAAAAAGGCAAAAAATCCTAAGAATTAGCAAACAAAAAAGCACTAATATAACTAATAAGTAAATTTAGCAAGGTTACAGGATACAAAGTCAAAATACAAAAATCCAACTATGTTTCTTATACTCACAATAGACAATTAGAAATTGAAAAACAATATCATCTCTTTTTTTCTTCCAACAATTTCTACATGTACAATTTAGTGACACTGATCACATTCTATGAGTTGTGTAACTATTATCACTCTCCTTTTCTGAGTTGTTGCTCCCTCATTAACATAAACTCACTGCTCCCTAAGGTTCCTACCCAATCTGTCCAGTTGCTGCTGTCAACTTGATCCCATATAGGTAATTCTTAAAACAACATAATGCTCAAGACAGACCTTTTTCACTAATTAAGCTAAACTATTGTTTGGTTTTAAGATAACTTCAGGGCCTATTTTTAGTCCAAGGTTTAGAGATTATCTCAGGGCAATAGTTTCAGGGGTTAATCCACCCTCCATGGCTCCAGAAAGTCTATAGAGTCCATTAGAATTTTAAATTCTGTTCTACATTTCCCCCCTTTTGATTAGGATTCTTCTATGGAATCTTCTATCAAAATTATCAGTAACGGTAGCCAAGCACTATCCAATTCTGGTCTCATGGCAAACGAGGCAGATGTTAAAAAACAGTATCATTGGTCTCTTCCCGTCCACAGCAAAGAAGAGTGAAGAAAACCAAAGACTCAAGGGAGTAATCAGTCCAAAGGACTAATGGACCACATAAGCAACAGCCTACACGACCCCAAAACAAGAACTAGACAGTGCCTAGCTACCACACTACCAACCACTCTGACTGGGATCACAACAGAGGGTCCCAGACAGAGTGGGAGAAAAATGTAGAACAAAAAAATCAAATTCACAAAAAAGACCAGACTTACTAGTCTGACAGAGATTGCAGGAAACCCCAAGACTATGGCCACAAAATACCCTTCTTACCTGGAAATGAAGCCACTTCCGGAGACCACCTTTCAGCCAAACAACAGGCAGGCCCATAATATAAACATAACACCCAAGAGGAACCTGCTCCTTAGAACAATCAATTATATGAGATCGAAAGGGCAATATTTGCCCAAAAGCAAAGATGAGAAGGCAGGAAGGGGTAGAAAATCCAGACAAAAGGAAACAGGGGACCCAAGGTGGAAATGACCAGAGTGCTGACACATTGCCAGGGAATGCAACCAATGTTCTGAACACTTTAAGTACAAACTATCAAATGGAAAACTAATTTGCTCTGTAAATTTTCACCTAAAGCACAATTTGGAAAAAAAAATTTTTAAGTATCATTTCTTATTATGTCATCCAAAAAACATGAAATACTTAGAGATAAATCTGACAAAAATATGTGCAAGGCCTATATTTAAAACTACTAAACACTGTTTAGAGATTAAAGGAGATCTAAATAAACACAGAGTTATGCCATGTTATGGATTAAAAGACTCAAGATTGTTAAAATGTCAATTCTACCCAAATTGATCCACAGACTCAATGTAATCCCAATCAAATTCCAAGAAGCTTTTTTGTAGAAATTGGTAAGCTGATTCTAAAATTGTATAGAAATGCAAAGAACCTCAATTAGCCAGGTAATTATGAAATAGAAGAACAAAGCTAGAGGACTTATACTACCTGATTTAAGATTTACTATACAGCTACAGTAATCAAGATAGTGTGGTATCTGCATAAGGATAGATATATTAATAAATCAGTAGACTAGAACAGAGAGAAGAGAATCTAGAAATACACCCTATATATATGGTCAATTGACTTTTGACAAAGCTATCCATGTGAAAAAACATGATATCCATGTCAAAAAAAAAAAAAAAAATGAACCTCAACCTTACCTTGTACCATACACCAAATTAACTTGAAGTAGGTCACACACTTAAATATAAAAGTGAAAACTATGATCCTTCTAGAAGAAAAACAAACCAAAAAAAAAGCATGATCCATAAAAGAAAAAAATGATAAACTGGACTTCATGAAAATTTTAAAACTTCTTTTTGAAAGACCACTGAAATGAAAAAGTAAACTTCAGACAGGGAAGACAGACAGATAGACAGACAGGCAGACAGACATCCAGAAAATATTGAGAACTCTTAGAAAGCAATAATAAGAATATAAATAACCCATTAAAAATTGAAGAGATACTTTACAAAAGAAAATATACTAATGGCCAATAAATACATGAAAAGACACCCAGTATCATTAGTAGTCAGGGAAATGCAAATTAAAACCACAATTTAAAAAAACTCTATACAGCCATTCAAATGGCTAAAATTAAAAAGACTGACACCATGTGCTGGCGAGGATATCAAGAAACTGAAACTCTATATTGCTGATGGGAGTATAAAATGGTACAAATACTTTGGCAATTTGGTAGCTTCTTATAAATTTACACACACATTTACCATGTGGACTACACAGCAATTCTACATCTAGGATTTACCCAAAAGAAAGGAAAACTTATAAACAAAGACTTGTACTTGAACGTTCATAGCAGTTTTAATCATAATACCAAAAAATGAAACCAATCCAAATATTCATCAACAAGTGAATGAATAAATAAATTCTATTATATCTGTAATAACTCAACAGACTACTACACAGCAATAAAAAGGGATGAATTACTGATACAATCACAATACCAAAGTCAGGCAAGGACATCACTAAAGAAGAAATTTACAGACCAGCCTTCTTCATGAATATAGACACAAACATTCTCAACAAAAATCTAGCCAACAGAATTCAACAACATATCAAAAAAATAATACATCATGATCAAGTGGGATTCATACCAGGGTTGCAAGGATGGTTCTAAAACACCAATCAATGTAATTCACCACATAAATAAAACAAAGGAAAAGAAGCACATTGTCATCTCAATCAATGCAGAAAGGGCATTTGATAAAATCCAACACCCTTTCCTGATAAAAACTCAGTAAAATAGGAAGAGAAGGGAAACTCCTCAACATAATTAAGGGAATATATACAAAACCAACAGCCAACATTACTCTAAACAGAGAAAGACTGAAAGCATCCCCCTTGAGAACAGGAACCAAACAAGGATGCCCTTTATCACTACTCTTATTCAATATTGTATTAGAAGTCCTAGCTAGAGCAATATGGCAAGAAAGGGAAATAAAGGGCATCTAAATTGGTAAAGAAGAGGTAAAACTATCCCTATTTGCAAATGACATGATCTTATACATAGAAAATTCCAGAGACTCCACAGAAAAGTTACTGGAACTAATAGAAGGGCTCACAAAAGTGGAAGGGTACCAGATCAACATACAAAAATCAGTTGTATTCCTTTACACTAACAAAGAGAACTCCAGAAAGGAAATTAGGAAAACAATACCATTTACAAAAGCCCTCAAAAGGATAAAATACTTAGCAATAAATCTAACTAGGGATGTAAAAGACTTATACAAAGAAAACTACAAAACACTATTGCAAGAAAACAAAAGGGACCTACATAAATGGAAAAACATACCATGCTCATGGACAGGAAGACTTAACATTGTCAAAGTGTCAATACTACCCAAAGTGATCTATAGATATAATGCAATCCCAATCCAAATTCCAACAACATTCTTTAACAAAATAGAAAAACGAATCTCCAATTTTATATGGAAAGGAATGAGGTCCTGGATAGCTAAAGCATTATTGAAGAAGAACAAAGTAGGACGCTTCCACTTTTCCAATCTCAGAACCTACTATATAGCCACAGTAGTCAAAACAGCCTGGTACTGGTATAACAACAGACACACAGGCCAATGGAACAGAATTAAGAACCCAGAAGTAAATCCATCCAGTTACGGATAGCTGATCTTTGACGAAGGGTCAAAGTCTGTTAAATGGGGAAGAGACAGTCTCTTTAACAAACGGTGCCAGCAAAACTGGATATCCATTTGCAGAAAAATGAAACAAGATCCATACCTCACATCATACACAAAAACTAACTCAAATTGAATCAAAAACCTAAATGTTAAACATAAAACTATAAAGTTCATGGAAAAAAACATAGCGACGAAGCTAGAAGCCCTAATATATGGCAAAATAGACTATCAAACATAATTAATAATGCACAAATAGCAGAAGAAAAACTAGATAACTGGAACTTCCTAAAAATTAAATACATATGCTCATCAAAAGAGTTCGCCAGAACAGTAAAAAGAGAACCTAAAGACTCTGAAAAATTTGTCAGCAATGACATATCTGACAAGGGCCTAATCTCTAAAATTTATAGAAAACTTCAACACCTCAACTACAAAAAGACAAATAATTCAATTAAAAAATGGACAAAGGATATGAACAGACACTTTACCAAAGAAGACATTCAGACGGCTAAAAAACACATGAAGAGATGCTCAGGATCATTAGCCATCAGAGAAATGCACATCAAAACTACAATGAGATACCATCTCACCCGGCAATAATGGCACTAATCAAAAAAACAAAAAACAACAAATGCTGATGAGATTGTGGGGAGATTAGAACTCTTATCCACTGCTGGTGGGATTGTAAAATGGCACAACCACTATGGAAAATGTTATGGTGCTTCCTTAAAAAGCTAGAAAGAGAAATACCATATGATCCAGCAATCCTACTCCTACGTATATATACTAGAGAAATAAGAGCCGTCACACCAATAGACATATGCACACCCATGTTCACTGCAGCATTATCACAGTAGCAAAAAGATGAAAACAACTCTAGTGCCCATCAATGGATGAATGGATAAACAAACTATGGTACATACACACAATGGAATACTACACAAGAGTAAAGAATAATGATGAATCTGTGAAACATCTCACAACACAGATGAATCTGGAGGACATTATGTTGAGTGAAATAAGTCAATCACAGAAGGGCAAACACTGTATGAGACCACTATTTTAAAAAGTCAAGAGTAGGTATACACACAGAAAGAAACATTCTTTGATAGTTACCAGGGATGGGAGGACGAGGAAGAGAGAATCACTAACTAGATAGTAGACATGTGTTAATTCTGATGAAGGGAATAGCAATACACAATATGGGGGAAGTCAGCACAACATGATCAAGGCAAAGGAAGACACTGAGAGATGCGCAAGAATAAAGGGCAAGTACGGTAAATACTATAACATATACGGTCCTGCAACAACAGTATTAACAAACAATAATTTGTGAGTGGATATATAGGTTGATATATATGCTAAATAGGTATAGGAGGTCATACAGGAGTACACCCATATGCATGTATAGGTGTGGATATTTTCACATACATATTTGTGTGTGCTACATGTATATTCACATATATTACACAGTACATAGCGGGTACAATTAAGGAAACTTCTTAGACATGACCTAACACCTCGAGGGACTGAGTCACCAGGTTTGAAGGCTAAGGACCATAGTCTCAGGGGACATCTAGGTCAACTGGCATAATAGTTCATAATGTTCTACATCCTAGTTTGGCGAGCAGAATCTGGGGTCTTAAAAGCTTGTGAGCAGCCATCTAAGATATAACTACTGGTCTCTTCCTGTCCAGAGCAAAGGAGAGTGAAGATAACCAAAGACTCAAGGAAGCAATTAGTTCAAAGGACTAATGGCCCACATGAACCACAGCCTCCTCTAGCCTGAGACCAGAAGAAATAGATGGTGTCCAGCTACCACTACCAACCACTCTGACCAGGAACACAATTGAAGGTCCCAGTTAGAAAGGGAGAAAAATGTAGAACAACAACAATTAATTTAAAAGTCCAAATATACTGATCTGATAGAGACTGGAGGAACCCCTGAGACTACTGCCCTAAGACACCCTTCTAACTTGGAACTGAAGCCACTTCCATAGGTCACCTTTTAGCCATATAATAGACTATTCTGTAAAATTAACAATAACATCCACGAGGAATATACTCCTTAGAATTATCAACTATACGAGACCAAAAGGGCAACATGTGCCCAAACGCAAAGACAAGAAGGCAGGGAGGGGCAGGGAAACCAGACAAATGGAAATGGGAAACCCACAGTGGAAATGGGGACAGTGCTGACATATTGCAGGGATTGCAACCAATGTCACAGAACAATCTGTGTATGAATTACTGAATGGGAAACTAATTTGTCTACCTAAACAACAATAAAATGTTCAAAAAGAAAGCAGGTCTGTGGTTGCCTCAGGTGGAGGAGTGTGCATGGACTGATGGGGAAGGGGCATAAGGGAACTGTTTAGGGTCAATGTTCTATATCCTGACAATGCTACTGATTACACAGATTTATACATTTGTTAGATTCATTGAACTATACACTTAAAATGGGTACTCTTTATTGTATGTAAATTATACTTCAATAAAGTGATTTTTTAAAGATGGAACACACACACACACTCACACAGAACACAGGCAGTTGTTACAATCTTCTATGGCTGTGCAGTCCAGTGATTTGGGACTGCCAAGTAAGTGTTCCCTGCACAAATACAGCCAAAGAGTCATATAACCACTATCTTACCCCTATACCCCACCTGAATGAAGGTGAAATAGTACAAGCCTCTACACTTAATTCATTTCAACTAAGTGGTTCTGCCATTAATAAATGATGTAAAACTATGCTCAAGGTTCTCAAAGAACTTGTCTTTCTCTTATAAATATGCAAAACATTTTCTGCCTCTTATGCTAAGTGTCCTGTCTGCTGTCTTTCCAATCCCAGTCTATGAATCTAGTATTCTGAGTCACAATTTTACACTGCAACCAAATCCAAGAAGCTGTCATTTTTTATTTAACACCCATGTGCTATAGTCATGAAAAATTTACTCACTGTAATATGGTTGCATTCTTTCCATAGTCAGACTCTTATGATATAACGCAATATTCTTAAAGACATTTTAATGCTGAGGCTTGTTTTTAAAAAGAGTATAATAAAATAATTCTAGAGACATGTATCGCTTAACTCTTCCTTGCCAAAAAAAAAAAAGTAAATGGTGCAAAACACTGACTAAAAGATTAAATAATTCTAAGTGAGGATATCTTCGATCATACTTTTATAACAGTGTAGCCACTCCATCATTCCATCAATACTATAAATGAAAACTGTAGGTCTCTAATCTATCTCTATTTCTAATCACCCAGTACCACTGGTCTCTTTTGGAATTCTCTTTATGTCACATAATTATAACTAGTTTTTTATTATTACCTAAACATCGTCTAACAAAGAACAAAAGCTCTATGAAGTGGCATTTCTTCCCCCACCTCAGCATCCCAAGTCCTTGACACCAATTTACAGAGGGAGGGGTATACAATTTGTGGTTACCTAGGGGGATCCAACCTAACCCCAAGTCGTCCTGGAAGGACAAAGTGACCCAAAAGCCAATCTAGGGATTGAACTCTGCTTTGGGCAGGGCAGAGGTGGACTCCAGCATCAGTCTTCAGGCATCACTCCCACAGTGGTGTCACTAAGGGGTATGGGGGCTGTGGACTGCACCCCCTGACACTATCAGAGGGGGTGACACCAAAACGACCCCAGGGTCTGCAGTGGTGGCAGCGGCAGTGGGCAAGCCAATGCTGCCAAGGGAGTTCTGCACTGGGTAATACCAACCCTAGTGACACCACTACACTCCCCAACCGAAATATCTTCCTAAGGATCCAACCAGAGGCCTCTAAAGCTAGATAGACCTATTCTACCGTGGACCAACATTCTCTGCCAAATCAGCAGACCTTATAAGTAGGTATCTGCCCAAATGTGTGTTTAGTATTAAACTGTCACTGTTTCTCACTGTTCAATCATTTACAGTCTAATTCCACTCGCAGTCGATCAATAAATATTACTGAGCTAAAAATCAATCAACAATGCTTGTACCTGAACAGCTCATATAAATTGTATAATTCTTAAATATAATAATAAAATTACAATACAAATACAATAAAGCTAACCAAGAAGCAGCACAACAGAAAGATACAGGCTTCTGGCTTATAAAAAAGTAAGTATATACCCTGTGAGCTCTCTTAGAAAAATAAATGCATTCCTCAATTAAATATTTTTATCCAAATTGTAACTATAAGGGGTTTTATTATTATATACATATATGAATTTTATTCACAGCCATGTTGTTCTGTTGCCCACAGAGATTCACAAAACTTTAGAACTAAGAAGGCATCTAAAGATTACCTCACCTGACTGTCATTAAGCTGCTTTGTTTCGTATTTACAAAGCAGCCAGACATCACTCATGCAGGGAAGTGCACAGTTTACTTCTAGGCTCCGGAGACCCACGTAGCTGGCAAGTGGCTTTTGGGACAGCATTTTATCTTCAGGCTCTAGAACCCTCTGTGGCATGAGCACATAGATAGAATTCTTGGTTCTAGGAGAAGGTAAGTGTCAGAATTTGGAAATTATATTTAACTCCCTGGGACTTCTGCTCAATGATTTCATTTCACCTCTATGAATCTGTGTTCCTGACCTTAGAAATGAGAAATTCAGTTGTAGGTGGCAAATAGCTAGACCTTCTTATAATCGTTAACAATTTTAACAACCCATGACCCCAAATAAGCCAGAAGTTTTATGACCAGAGCTATTTTTGAGCCCACTGTTCTCAGTAACAGCTTTGGTTTGGAGATTTGGAATGGTGGACCAGGGAATCCAGTGATCATGTTTGATTGTTGTAAAAAGAATGGCATGGGGGCAGAGTCTGACCTTCTCTCTTTCCACAAGGGGTAAGGAGAATCAAGATGAACAGACCAAGGCTGATTCCTATGAGGCAGAGGTCAGACATGCCTCCTCTCTCTGCCATCTTTACCAATTCTGACACCAATTGTCCCTCCCACAGCACTCTCTACTCCTCTGCTGGGTTCGATATTCATTGCAATGGCCACACAGAACTTACAGACAATATTCACGATTACAGGGTTTATTAGGGAAGTAACAGGTTACAATTCAGGTACAAGAATGCTCAGGATACAGTTCCTGCATCAGGACAGCCTCTTTCCAGTTGTGCTCACAGGCACACCTCTCCCTGGCTCTCTGCCTCTGCCCAAAGGCACTCAGCTTTCTTGCTCTGGGGGCTGGGAAGCCCACCGTGCAGTCTCTCTTGCCACTGCTTCTCTGCCACCGCTTCTCACTGCCTTCAGTGTTACAGTTTGCTCTCTCTCTCGGTCTCCTATTTCCAGGAGCTTCCCAGCACAGGAATCCCAGGTTCAAAGGACACACTTTCTGCTCCTGGCTGTTCTTCCTTGGTGGTGGTGGGATCCTCTCTTTCCCGCTGTAGGGTGGCTTATTTCAAGCCCAGCAAGATAGCAAAACTGACCAACCCCTTTGGTGGGCCACAATTACCCTATCACACAGTCCTGCCCAATCACTTGGGTGGAAGTTACAAGACTATGGCTAGAAAGGTCACACAAAAGTGACTCATTGCACCGCAACTGTGATCACATGGATTTGAATCATTTTTGTTATTTGGGGTGGAAAACTGAAATAATCAAGGTTTTTTTTTTCACTTAGAAAAGCAAATATTGTACTTCTGCAATAAATGCCTTTCAGCAAAATCGTAGAGCTTTAGCTCATGGAGTAGGGACCACCCTGAGTCACACCGCTGACTCCTTACATTAACAGGTCAGTCATCTGTAAACAAAAGCACCCCTAACTGGCCCAAAAGATGGCAAGACTCACTGACTTCCAGGCAAGGCTAGGCCAGGTCGCTCTGTTCTGCATGCCAATTTCAATGTAAAGCAAAGCTGATGTTCTACAGTCTTACTGAGCAGGTTTTTGACGTAAGAAAATAGTAATTCCACAAAATTATGAATTTTTTTAAAACAGTAAAACTTTAAGTAGACAGAAGCAAGGAAATTTAGCTTGGTTAAATGACTGTCACAAGTGTCTTTAATTATATGCTGTTAAGGCTGCAGTTCCTAAGAGCTACAGGGTAAGGGGAGAGGGTTTTTAAGTCTTGCAGTTATGATCTGGGTTAATTTATCAGACCTTTAGCCTTAGAAAAAAAAGAGATCATGCAGATCCATAGAGCAATGCAAATCATGTCTTCCTGATCTTCCTTGGGTGTTACAACCTGCTCTTCATTCACTATTAACAGTTACATGGTGTGGAGGTTTGACGAACACTTTAAAACTTACTGTGGTATCTTATATGTAACTGTGTTATATTTACATCTACTGAAGGGGAACGTCTGCATCCAAAGGAAAATTCAACCATCCTTTTAGTTACACTCAGTATCTTTATATAACATACAAATTAAGTGAATATTTTCTTATGTTCTCAGGGCTACAAGACAGGTAAATAAGGGGGAAATTTGATAAATATGGCAATTTAACTTTAAAAAAAGATTACCTCATCTGGTTCTCTCAATTTGGCTTCCTCAATAAGGAGAATGAACAATTCCATTCAAAAATCATATAACTAATTAGCAGGCTAGGGTAGAATAAGAACTCACTTCTTTTCATTACCAGTCTGTACTGTACAGTTCTACTCAATCACTAAACTCAGTCCTGACTGATGCCCTGCAAGCCTCTATAAATAACATCAAGCCAATCTATAATTACCTTCAGGTGAAGCTCTAGGCAAACCTGCAGTGTAGGTAAAACTTGTCATTGGTTCTTCAAGCCTCTTCTCTGCCCTTTGTTCCTCAATCTTATTGTTTTTCCTACTTCACCAGGCATCAGTAAGCTTTTGCTCTTTCTTCCCTCCTCTATATTAAATCCTGGTCATAGGGAAAGATTGAGAAATACATTCATAGTAAACCTCTCTAAAGTGTTTTAACAGCAGGCAAAGAAATAATCAATTGATTCTGGTATCTCAGGATGTATAGGAAATAGGAGGTAGGGAGAGCAGAGCGGACTTCAGCCCAACATTACACTACAATGGTAACTTCTGAATAATAAGGTAAGCCCAGTCTATCCAACGCCATTTAAAGTTTCCATTTTTAATTTAACATCACCACGAAGTATCAGTCATAAGGCTCGAAGTCATGCTGGTTTGCTAGCTTTCACAGAGGGCAGCTTGTACTGACACTAATAACGACATTCCTTGCCACCTATGCAGCTGTCAAACCATCTAAGCATATAGCTGAGAGGCAATGTGCCAGGCTGGCTCCTGGCAGACAGATATGGCTAGAGGCACTCAGTAGATCCATTCTGGTGGTAAATGGCAAACCTGCCATTCAGGAATCTAAACTCCTCTGCTTAAAGACCCCTACCAATCCAACCTTATTATGATTTAATGTTTTCCAATAAGGTTATTTTTCTTATTGGCCCATAAACGTACTTTCTCAACCCCATGTCGGTCATGATGTTCTCCTCATCTATGACACCCTCCCATATTCACATTCAAATCCTTCCAATACTTTAAGGGTTTGCGTAAGCCCCACTTTCTTCAAGAAGACTTGGCCTGACCTTGCAGCTGTAAGTTCCAAACACTCCAAATACCATGTTTAAACACTATTTCAGTATTTCCCCCAAATTCTAATACCTCTAAATTCAAATTATTTAGCACATAACTACTGATTATTGTCTATTGTTTAATCTGGTGTTCTGTTTATTCATCTTGTTATATCTAAGGACTAAAGTTTCTTAAGGGCAGGCATCAAGTCTTTCTCATTCATTCAACTAACACTTAGTAAATGCCTACAGCTGCGAGGTACTGTGTTAGGTACCAGGAATATTAAAAAAAAAAAACGTATTCTCAAAACACCGTTTTTGTTTTCAAGCCTATCTTAATTCTTTTGTACTCATCACAATGCCTAGTGTAATGCTAATGCTAGTGTGTGTACTCATCACAAAATGCCTACTAATGTTAAATACACAATAAGTAATCAAATATTTGCCAGTTAGTTAAGCAATAACACTGTTATGGACTGATTTGTGTCCCCAAAAATGTGTGTCAGTTTGGCTACGCCGTGATTCCCAGTATTGTGTGGTTGTCCTCCATTTTGTGATCTGATGCGATTATCCTGTGTGTTGTAAATCCTAACCTCTATGACGTTAATGAGGCAGGATTAGAGCAGTTATGTTAATGAGGCAGGACTCAATCTACAGGGTTAGGTTGTATCTTGAGTCAATCTCTTTTGAGATATAAAAGATAGAAGCGAGGAGAGAAGAGTGGGACCTCATACCACCAAGAAAGAATTGCTGGGAGCAGAGCACGTCCTTTGGACCCGGGGTCCCTGCACTGAGAAGCTCCAAGACCAGGGGAAGATTGATGACAAGGACTTTCCCCAAGATCCAACAGAAAGAGAAAGACTTCCCCAGGAGCTGGCATCCTGAATTCAGACTTCTAGCCTCCTAGACCATAAGAGAGTAAATTTCTGTTTGTTAAAGCCATTCACTTGTGGTATTTCTATTATAGCAGCACTAGATAACTAAGACACTTTAAATTAAAAAAAAATAAAGTAACAAATACATTTTATAGTTTAGATCCCTTTTCAACAGAAGAGATGTGGTTACGTTTATTACAGTTAAGATATTTGCAAAACAAAAGACATGCTAGATTTGCTAATCAGAAGAGGAAAATAACTGTAGATATCATAGCCTTCAACCCTCTTCTTCAATCTAAAGATTGGAGGTAACTGATTTTACAGAACACAACTGGAAGTGATTATATCATATCTCAAATCACCAAACCTCTATATTAAAGAAGCCAAAAGCTTTGAAGTTTCTTTTGCTCAAAATCAAGTAAGATCTGCACTTTAATTCCCAAAATTTTTAATGCAGTGAAGAGTGTGATAAATCTCTTTTAAGATCAATGATAACCATCTTCTCTGCAGTGATTCAGTGAAAAGATATTTGCTAGTGATGAGATAAAGAAGTTTAACAGGTAAATATTTCCATTTTCAAAGAAGCAATCTTCACCATATCCCTGAAAAAGGGTAAATAATATTATTAACCTTTTCCAGTAGTAGACAATAAATAATTTTAAGAAAGCCTTAGGGACAGAAAGAGGTATGATGCCAAAATTATGACTAAAATTGATTTTGAAATTTTGGCCAAAGTAACTTAAGATTTTCATTTCCCTTCAAAAGCATAAAATGCTAGTAAAAAATGTATTACTATGGCTTCATTATCCCTCATTTTAGTTAAAATATTCTTTCAGGAAAAGCCTTAAAATATTCTGTAAAGACAAGTTCATTTGATCAATCACAAGAATTCTACACACATATTCAAAATAACCTGGTATTCAGGAATCAACTGTAACTGCAATGTACATTTCCCTGTAACCAACACTATTAATGACTAATCGAGCTTCCGTCCCCTTCTTCTATCAAGAACGCACCTTTCTCATTTGTATAACTAACAAAGCTAATAAAAAAAATGTTCTCTAACATTACTGGGCTCTATGAAAAACTCAAAAAAGAGAAGAATTAAACATTAAAAAGTACTCATGTTCCAATAAATTCTATTTAATAGTGTAATGATGTCAATGGAAAGGATTAATGTACTTGTACTTCTGCAAAGCATTTGATAAGTCTTAACAAAATTCTACCTACCACCCCTCCTCCATTAAATTTTTTTTTAACTAGCAAAAAATCACAATGGAGTTATTTAAAGTTATTTCAAAGGACAACCCTCGGTGCATTTGGTACTCACTCACTTAAAATAAATTGGATTTCCTATACTGCTAGCAACCAATTAGATCCATGATCTGCTAATAAAGAATGCCACGGTTGCCTAAGCTGCTGGTAAAATGCACTGAGATCTAGACAGCTACGCTACCTAAGTAGAGGGAAAATGGTAGAACTGTTCACTTTACCTCACATCTCACAACTTGCCTTTCACCAATGCTAAAACCTATTTGAATAATCTTGGAGAACTGGAGTCTAAAAACCAGGGGATGGATCAAACTATTTACAATATCCAAGCATGTTCAGCAATTCAATTACAAACAGGCTAGTTCTTTCTTCTACAGAACACTAGATTTAAAGAAAAATCTTAGTTCAAAATCCTAACTCACCCTTACTTATGTGACTTGGAAGTCACTTAACTTTCCTGGACTATTTCCATATCTGTGAAAAGTTTTGTGAACTGCAGAATATAAGTTCAGAGACAATTTCTAGAAGACATCAGGTATCATCCATATTTCCCCATCAGATAAAAAAACAAACAAAAAAATCCTAAAATGGAAAATATATGCCAGTGTATTTTAGAAGTAAACACAGGTAATCTGTCAAAGAATATTTAAGAGATAAAACATATTTACTATACATTATTTAGTATATTAATAGTTAATATATTGAATCTATTTCATAAATATTAATGTTGTTGTCGTGTGCCATTGAGTCGCTTTTGACTCACAGCAACCCTACAGGACAGGGTAGAACTACCCCATAGGGGTTCCTAGACTGTACTCTTTACAGGAGCAGATCACCAGTTCTTTTCTCCTGCAGAGCAGCTGGTGGGTTCAAACCGCCAACCTTTCCGTTTACAGCTGAGCGCTTGCACCACCAGGGCTCTTATAAATACTAAATGATATAAATGAATATATAAATATACATCTGTTTGATATTTCAATGTATTTAATATATTAGTATATATTTAATAAATGTTGACAAATGAAATATATCTATATTTAGTGTTTGAAATATATTGGCATATATTTTCCATATGCAGATTTGTTTTCTGGGGGTCTTCTAGAAAATATTCTCCACATTTATATACCTCTGTTTAATGTTTGATGTTTTAGAATGTATGCACTGCATATTAGGCATCTAATTATTCTGTTTATCATACTACAGTCTTGGTAGTATTTTCACTGTGAAACAAACGCAAATATAAACTTTACTGTTCATTTCCTTGATTAAACTCATATTATTCTGGAAAAGTCAAGGTTACTGGCTTTGTAAAAGTTATCTATCCACAACTGAATTTATATTTTGACTATAAATAGCATTGGGTGATATATTTAAGGAATCCATTAAACTTACTCCTGATCCAAATATTACTTTTTAATGGATTAAAGAGATCCTTTTTTTGTTTTCCTGATTCCCTATCTCCCACTATTATTTCTATTATTTAGTTGTTACCTCTGAAATTTTACCATGCATACATAATTTAAAAGAATCTAATGTTAATATCTTAACCAACTCTCCCCCCTAAATAATATAAGAACCTAGAATCTCTTCCTTAAACTTACACACTATTTCAATTACCACTAGAATGTAAGGTTCGTTAGAACAAGGATATTTGTCTGTTTTTTTCACTATTGCAATCCCAGTGCCCAGGGTTCACCAAACTATGGCCCATGAGCCAAATGTTGTCCCTGCCTGGTTTTGTAAATAAAGTTTATTAGTCACACTCATCATTTACATATTATCTATGGTTGCTTTAGTGCTAAAACAGAGTTGAGTATTTGCAACATAGACCATATGGCCCACAAAGACTAAAATATGTATTATTAGGCCCTTTACAGAAAATATGCTGAACCCTAGTCTAAAATAATTTCTGGCATACAGCAGGCACTCAACAAATATTTGTTGCATAAAATAATACAATATTTTAGTTATGCCTTTTTTTAACCCCACAAATTAGACATTACTATTTAATATAGATAGTTCCTGTTTAGATTTACCTGCATGTTTTCTAAGTTCTTTGCTCACCATACCATTTTTAAATTTTGTAAAATATATATAACAAAATATTTACCATTTTAACCATTTTTAAGTGTACAAGTCAGTGACATTAATTACATTCACCATGTTGTACATCCACCACCATTGTCCATTTTTAAATGTTTTTCATCCCCCTAAACAGGAACCCAGAACCCCGTAAGCAATAACTCATTTCCCTTCCCCTCAGCCCCTGCTAACCACTAATAAACTTCTGTCTCTCTGAATTTGCCTATGCTATACAAGTAGGGTCACACAGTACTGGTCCTTTTGTGTCCAGCTTATTTCACACAGCAAAATTTTTTACCAAGATTCATTCCTGTCATAGTATGTACCAAAACTTCACTTCTCTTTATGGTTTAATAATATTCCATTGCATGGACATACCACATTTTGTTTATCCATTCATCTATTGATGGACACTTGGGTTGGTTTTGCCTATTACCCATTGTGAATAATGCTAGAATGAACACTGATGTACAAGTATCTGTTTGAGTCTTTGCTTTCAAGTTTTTGGGGTATATACCTAAAAGTAGAATTGCTGGGTCTTATGGTAATTTTAAGAAGCCCTGTGGCACAGTGGTTAAAGTGCTCAGCTGTTAACCAAAAATGTCGGCAGTTCGAACTCACCAGCCTCAATGCAAGATAAAGATGTGGCAGTCTGCTTCAGTAAACATTACAGCCTTGGAAACCCCATGGGGCAGTTCTACTCTGTCCTATAGGGTCACTAGGAGTTGGAAATGACTTCACAGCAATGGGTATGTGTCATGCTTTGAATTATGTCCCCCAAAAAATGTGTCTATCAGTTTGGCTGGGCCATGATTCCCAGAATTGTGTGGTTGGCCTCCATTTTGTGATTGTAATTTTATGTTAAAGAGGATTAGGGTGGGATTGTAACACCACCTCTACCCAGGTCATATCCTTGATCTAATATAAAGACAGCTTCCCTGGGGTGTGGCCTGTACCACCTTTTCTCTCTCAAGAGATAAAAGGAAAGGGAAGGGAGCAGAGAGCTGGGGGCCTCATACCATCAAGAAAGCAGCGCCAGGAGCAGAGTGCGCCCTTTGGACCGGGGTCCCTGCGCCGAGAAGCTCCTAGTCTGGGGGAACACTGATGAAAAGGCCAAGAGAGAAAGCCTTCCCCTGGAGCTGACACCCTGAATTTGGACTTTTAGCCTACTTTACTGTAAGGAAATAAATTCTCTTTGTTAAAACCATCCACTTGTGGTATTTCTGTTACAGCAGCACTAGATGTCTAAGACAGTATGGTAACTGTATGTTTACCTTTCTAAGAACTGTCAAACTGCTTTTCACAGTAGCTATACCATTTTACATTCCCACCAGCAACGCGTGACAGTTCCAACGTCTCCAATTCCTCCCCAACACTTTTTATTTTCTGTTGTTTTTTTTTTTAATATCAGCCATGTTAGTGAGTGGATAACATTGTGAAGAATGGGAATCTCAGAATACTTACTTGTGCTCCTACAAAACCTGTACATAGACTCGTGAGGCAGTCGTTTGAACAGAGCAAGGGGATACTGAGTGGTTTCAATCAGGAAAGCTGTGCATCAGGGTTGTATCCTTTCATCACACTTATTCAATCTGTATGCTGAGCAAATAATCTGAAAAGCTGGACTCTATGAAGAAGAACCAGGAGTGGAGGAAGACTCATTCACAACCTGCTTTACACAGATGATACAACCTTGCTTGCTGAAAGTGAAGAGGACTTGAATCACTTATTAATAAAGATCAAAGTCTACAGCCTTCAACATGGATGGCAGGTCAGTATAAAGAAACCAAAAGTCCTCACAATCGGATCAGTAAGCAACATCATGATAAACGGAGAAAAGATGGAAGTTGTCAAGGATTTCATTTTACTTGGATTCACAATCAACACCCATGGAAGCAGCAGTCAGGAAATCAAACAATGTCACATGATCATCTCAACTGAAGCTGAAAAGGCATTTGACAAAGTCCAACACCCATTCCTGATAAAAAAATCTCAATAAAATAGGTATGGAAGGGAAATTTCTCAACATAATAAAGGGCATCTATGCAAAACCAATGGCCAACATCATTCTTAATGGAGAGAGGCTGAAAACATTCCCCTTGAAAACAC
>NW_004444126.1:898894-910353 GCF_000243295.1 Trichechus manatus latirostris | reverse complement strand
CTGAACTGTGCATGTAGAAATTTCTGAAATGGTGTATCTTTGGCTATGTGTATTTTCACCAAAAAGAAAAAGGTTGAGAAGTTAGAGGGTGGACATGTTGTGGGGTTGTTAACCAATGTCATAAAACAATATGTGTATTACTGTTTCATGAGAAACTATTTGTTCTGCAAGCCTTCACCTGAAGTACAATTTAAAAAAAAAAAAAGACATCAAACAATGTGTTGCTTTGGGAAAATCTGCTGCAAAAGACCTCGTTAAAGTGTTAAAAAGCAAAGATGTCACTTTAAGGACTAAAGTGCACCTGACCCACACCATGGTGTTTTCGATCGCCTCATATGCATGTGAAAGCTGGACAGTGAATAAGGGAGACGGAAGAAGAACTGATGCCTCTGAATTATGGTGTTGGTGAAGAATACTGAATATACTGTGGACTGCCAGAAGAACAAACAAATCTATCTCGGAAGAAGTACAGCCAGTATGTTCCTTAGAGGCAGGGATGGCGAGACTTCATCTCACATACTTCGGACATGTTACAGAAAGGACTAGTCCCTGGAGGACATCATGTTTGGTAAAGTAGAGGGTCAGCAAAAGAGAGGAAGACTCTCAGCAAAACGGATTGATACAGTGGCTGCAACAATGGGCTCAAGCATAACGATTGTGAGGATGGCACAGGACCAGGCGGTGTTTTGTTCTCTTGTACACAGGGTCGCTATGAGTTGGAACCAACTCAAGGGCGCCTTACAACAACAGTGGCTGCAAAATGGTATATCACTGCGGCTTTAATCTGCATTTCTCTAATACTTATTGATGTTGAGCATCTTTTCGTGTGCTTATTGGCCACTTGTATATCCGCTTTGGAGAAATGTCTATTCAAGTTTTAGTTTATAAAAAAAAAAGTATTTCTTCCTCATTCTTAAGAGATACTTTGGCTAAATACACAACACTATGTCAACAAATATTTTCCTCCATACTATGAAGATACTCCACCACCCATCTGTCAGTTTGTCATACTGTGGCGGCTTGTGTGTTGCTATGATGTTAAAAGCTCTGCCACCAGTATTTCAAACACCAGCAGAGTCATCCATTGTTGGACAGGTTTCAGTGGAGCTTCCAGACTAATACAGACTAAGAAAAAAGGCCTAGTGATCTCCTTCCAAAAATTAGCCCGTGAAAACCCTATGGACCACAACAGAATGTTGTGTGATACAGTGCTAGCAGATGAGCTCTCTAGGTTGGATGGCACTCAAAATACACCATACCTGCAAAAATGGACTCAAGCATACAACAATAATGAAGAGGACAGAGGAAGGGCAAAGTTTCATTCTGTTGTACATAGGGTTGCCATGAGTCGGAGCTGACTCAACGGCAACTAACAATAAAAAAATACTATTCTCTAGACTTAGGCTTCCATTTTTTCCTATAAAGATCAATTGATATCCCCAATTCATAATGTTGGTTAAAATGTTATTAATAGTTTGATTTAGCCAGACTTGTATAATCTTGATCAATATGTGTTTAAATAATATTAAAAACTTCAGCCTCCAGAGTATCCAAAAGAACTTCAGCCACAGTAACATCAGTTTTTTGCTTGTTTGATTACTTTAGCTTTTAAAGTTCAATCTTCTAAAAAAATTAAACCTAAGATCCATAATATTCACTTCATACCCAATTAACAAGTTTGTTAATTCTGCCTCTTGAATTTGCCTACCACTCTCAATTTCAATTGCCCTACCTCAGCCTAAGGCACTCTCCTCTGGGTAGGTGCCATAGCATTCTACTTCCCCACCTCCAGTCTTGCTTCTCTGTATTCTATCATCCATACCATAACAAAAGTGGTCTTTCTTCAAAACACATCTTGTGTTTGACACCGTGGATCATTCCTTCCCTCACTTAACTTGTAGGGTATCATATATTCCAGGTTTTTCTCTTATCTCATTGGCTGTTCCTTCCTCCTCAGGCTCCTTTGCTAGTTTTGCCCACCTCTTCCCAAATTATAAATGTTGAAATGCCACAGGGCTCAGTCCTCAGGTCATCTCTCTTTGGTATATACATTCCCTAAGGATCTCATCAAGTCTTATGGTTTTAATTACCATTCCATGGGACCAGATACCTACTTACCATCTCCACTTGGATGTCTACGAGAAATCTAAAATTTAACAAGGCAAAAACAGAAGTATTGATTTTATACTGTCCCCATCCAAAACAAAATCTCTTTTTCCTTCAAAACTTCCCATCTCAAAACTGGCATCAACATTTACCCAGTTACACAAGCCAAAAACCTAGCAGTCATCCTTTACTCTTCTCTTTGCCTCACAATCCACTTTCAAATCCCTCATCAAATGCTAACAGGTCTCTTTGCAAAATACAACCTGAATCCAACTTTTTACCACCGCCACAGCTACCACCCATATCCAAGTCATCATTTCCTTCCTGGATTGTGACAACTGCCTAACTGGTCCTCCTACTTCCAAGTCTCACTCTTTATACTCTGTTCTCTACCAGCTGCCAGACTGACCTTTACACACCATAAATCAAATCACATTCTCTCCTGCTCAAAACCTAATGACTTTTCATCATATTTAAAATAAAATCAACTCCTTATCATGGCTCACAAAGCCCTACAATCTAGGCCCTGCCTATCTCTCTGACCTCATCCCTTACCTCTCTTCTCCTCACTCACAAAGTTCTAGCTATACTGGCCTTCCTGCAGGTCCTCCAATAGATGAAGCTCATTCCCACCCAGGTGCTTTTCACTGTCTGTTCTCTCTTTCTGGAATACTCTTTCCCCACGTCTTCATACAACTCTCTTCCTTACTTCATTCGGGTCTCTGCTCAAACATCACCTTCTCAGATAACCTGCTTAGGGTGAACTTTCCTGACCAATTAATCTTAAATACCTACCTCCTCTTCATTTTCTATCTCCTTACCATACTTTGTTTCTTCTACAGAACTTATCATTACCTGAAATAATACTGTGTATTTATTTGTTTATTGTCTGTTTCCTGCATCAGAATGCAAATTCCAGGGGACAGGGACTTTGCCATGTTCACCATTATATCCCCAGTGCCTAGAACAGCACCTCATATGCAGGAGGTACTTAATAAATATAATGTCATTCCTCTGCTAAAAACCTCTCAGTGGTTTCTCATTGCCTTTAGATAAAGGCCAATCTATTTAACATGAGTTACAAAACCGATCTTGATATGGTTCCTGCCTCCTCTGGGACCACTGTTTTCCGACACTCTCTCAAAGCTTAGCCTGGAATGCCCTTTCACAACCTTCCTTCTCACATCAGCTAACCTTTACTCATTCTTTAAGTCTTGTCTTAAATATCACTTCACAGAGGCTTTCCCTGAATCATCCCACTACATTAACTATGTTTCATTCCCTTGCCATATGCTCGTGGAATATCTTGTCTTTCTATCATTAATCATTAGCTTTGTAATTGCACAATATTTATCTGTCCTACCAGTCAACATATTCCTTGAAGGTAGGTATCATGTCTATATTGCATACCATTATATTCCTAGTACCTAACACAATAACTATCAATATGGGATACTCAAATATTTAAGGAATGCCTGAATGAATCATTAAAATGCTGTTATGGATTAAATTGTGTCCCCCAAAAATGTGTGTCAACTTGGCTAGGCCATGATGACCAGTATTGTGTAATTACCTTCTATTTTGTGGTCTGATGTAATTATCCTATGTGTTGTAAATCCCAACCTCTATGACGTTAATGAGGCAAGATCAGACACAGTTATGTTAATTAGGCAGGACACAATCTACAGGATTAGGTTGAATCTTGAGTCAATTTCTTTTGAAATATAAAAGATAGAAGTGAGCAGAGAGGAAAGGGACCTCATTACCACCAAGCAAGAAGAGCTAGGAGCAGAGCATGTCCTTTGGACCTGGAGTCCCTGCACTAAGAAGTTCCTAGACCAGGGGAAGACTTATGTACAAGGATCTTCTCCCAGAGCCAACAGAGAGAAAGCCTTTCCCTGGAGCTGTTATCCTGAATTCAGACTTCTACCCTACTAAATTGTGAGAGAATAAACTTCTGTTTGTTAAAGCCACCCAGGTGTGGTATTTGTGTTCTAGCCCCACTAGATAACTAAGACAAATGTATACTCATACAAAAGGGTGAATTAAACACTTAGATCACCTTTAAAATACTGAGTAAATACAGTACTTAAGAACACCTAATAAATATAAGTAATTAGTCAAAATTTTGTAATGGAAAATAGAATTGTAGAGTACCTGGGGAAGAGAAATAAAAAATATAGCTGCCTACTTTCAAGCTAATTAAAAAAAGGCTTCATAGAAGACATTAATAGCACCAACTATTTTGTATTTATGCTTATGATGAATGCTTTCAACTTCTCCATTATAGATGCATTATAGAGGTATACATGTTTGAGCAAGATAAGTTATTTTATGTTTATGATATGTAAAGATGAGTTTGAGAGACCCTGTCATAAAGACTTAATGGTGTAGTATATCTGAGAGGGCAACATAAGGTGAGTTCCAGAAATGTTGAAAAAAACAGAGACTTGAACCAATTGCCACTGTCTAAACCCAACCAAACCAAACCCATTGCCAATGAGTTGATTCCAACTCACAGCAACCCTATACGGTAGAGTAGAACTGCCCCAAAGGATTTCCAAAGAGCAGCTGGTGGATTCAAACTACCGACCTTTTGGTTAGCAGCTGAGCTCTTATCTGCTGCGCCACCAGCGCTCTCTACTGCCAACAGAAAAACCAAACCCGTTGCCGTCAAGTAGATTCCGACTCATAGCAATCCTATAGGAGAGAGCAGAACTGTCCTACAGGGTTTCCAAGGAGCAGCTGATGGATTCAAACTGCTGACATTTTGCCTAGCAGCCGAGCTGTTAACCACTGCACCACCAGGGCTCCCCACTGCCAAAGTGAAGTATTATTACTGGAACAACACCAACAAACAGCAAGCAAACAAGAATGAGCATGGACCTTCTCCCACTTCCTGAACTCCAGTATGCTTGTAGCACCTGACATTGGCAGAACCTAACAGGGAGGAACCGGCAAAAAAGGAATGTGGTCCTTAGAGTCCCAAGGCCAGTGTTACAAAGCAGAGTATATACAAGGGAAGGTTTGGAACTGAGAAACAATACCTGAACAATCAGCACAAAAACCTTATTGTCAAAGATTCCCCAAAAACCCCAAAAGAAGTCATGCTTTCTGACATGAAAATCAATCACTTTATCAGAGGAAGGCTTTTCAAGTGTTTCAAGAAAAGAGAGAAATCTTTTCAAAGAAACGTTTTGCTCAATGACCTAAAATTTGAAATATATATTTATCATCCTTTTCTTAATAATGAGGACAGCATCAACAATGCTGTAATCTAGCCAAACATAACTTTACGGACTTGTGGGTAGAGGAAATAAGATGAATTTAAATCAACAGCCTTAAAAAATTCTGAGATTCTTTGATATGTTGTTGTTAGGTGCCGTCGACTCGGTCCTGACTCATAGCAACCCTATGTACAAAACAACAAAACACTGCCGGGTCCTGCACCATCCTCACAATCATTGTTATGCTCGAGCCCATTATTGCAGCCACTGTGTCAATCCATCTCATTGAAGGTCTTCCTCTTTTTCGCTGACCCTCTACTTTACCAAGCATGATGTCCTTCTCCAGAGACTGATCCCTCCCGATAACACATCCAAAGTATGTGAGACGAAATCTCGCCATCCTTGCCTCTAAACAGCATCCTGGCTGTACTTCTTCCAAGACAGGTCTGTTTGTTCTTCCGTCGGGTCCTGCGCCATCCTCACAATCATTGTTATGCTTCAGCCCATTATTGCAGCCACTGTGTCAATCCATCTCATTGAGGGTCTTCCTCTTTTTCGCTGACCCTCTACTTTACCAAGCATGATGTCCTTCTCCAGAGACTGATCCCTCCTGATAACATGTCCAAAGTATGTGAGACGAAATCTCGCCATCCTTGCCTCTAAAGAGCATCCTGGCTGTACTTCTTCCAAGACAGGTCTGTTTGTTCTTCCGCCAGTCCATGTTATACTCAATATTCTTCATCAACTCAATAATTCAAAGGCATCAATTCTTCTTCGGTCTTCCTTATTCATTGTCCAGCTTTCACATGCATATGAGGTGATGGAAAACAAACCATGGCGTGGGTCAGGCACGCTTTAGTCCTTAAAGTGACATCTTTGCTTTTTAACACTTTAAAGAGGTCTTTTGCAGCAGACTGGCCCAATGCAATGTGTCATTAGAGTTCTCAACTGCTGCTTCCATGGGCACTGGTTGTGGAACCAAGTAAAACGAAATCCTTGACAATGTCAGTATTTTCTAGGTTTATCATGATGTTGCTTATTGGTCCAGTTGTGAGGATTTCTGATTTCTTTATGTTGAGCTTTAATCCATACTGAAGGCTGTAGTCCTTGATCTTCACCAGCAAGTGCTTCAAGTGTCTTCATTTCAGCAAGCAAGGTTATGTCACCTACATAAAGCAGGTCATTAATAAGTCTTCTTCCAATCCTGATGCCAACTTCTTCATTTAGTCCAGCTTCTCGGATTATCTGTTCAGCATACAGACTGAATAAGTATGGTGAAAGGATACAACCCTGACGCACACCATGCAGTATCCCCTTGTTCTGTTTGAACAACTGCCTCACGAGTCTATGTACAGGTTCTGCATGAGCACAGTTAAGTGTTCTGGAATTCTCATTCTTTGTGATGTTATCTATAATTTGCTATGATCCGCACCGTCAAATGCATTTGTATAGTCAATAAAACACAGGTAAACATCTTTCTGGTATTATCTGCTTTCAGCCAAGATCCATCTAACATCAGCAATGCTACCCCTTGTCCCACATCCTCTTCTGAATCCAGCTTGAATTTCTGGCAGTTCCCTGTCAATGTACTTACTACAACTGCTTTTGAATGATCTTCAGCAAAATTGTACTTGCATGTGATATTAATAACACTGTTCAATAATTTCTGCATTCTGTTGGATCACCTTTCTTTGGAATGGGTACAAATATGGATCTCTTCCAGTGATGGCCAGGTAACTGTCTACCAAATTTCTTGGTATAGACAAGTGAGCGCTTCCAGCGCTACATCTGTTGAAACATCTCAATTGCTATTCCATCAATTCCTGGAGCCTTGTTTTTCACCAATGCCTTCAGTGCAGCTTGGACTTCTTCCTTCAATACCATCAGTTCTTGACCATATTCTACCTCCTGAAATGCTTTAACATCAATCAATTCTTTTTGGTACAGTGATTCTATTTCTTCCATCTGTTTTTGATACTTCCTGCATCGTTCAATATTTTCCCCCTAGAATCCTTCAATATCACAACTTGAGGTTTGAATTTTTTCTTCACTTCTTTCAGCTTAAGAAATGCCGAGTGTGTTCTTCCCTTTTGGTTTTCCAATTCCAGATCTTTGCACATTTCATTATAATACTTTACTTTCTCTTCTCAGGCCACCCTTTGAAATCTTTTGCTCACCTCTTACTCCATCATTTCCTCCTTTTGCTTTAGCTACTCTACGTTCACCAGCAAGCTTCAGAGTCTCTTCTGACATCCATTTTGGTCTTCTCTTTCTTTCCTGTCTTTTCAATGACTTCTTGCTTTCTTCATGTATGATGTCGTTGATGTCATTTCACAACTCATCTGGTCTTCAGTCATTAGTGTTCAATGCATCAAATCTATTCTTGAGATGATCTTAAATTCAGGTGGGATATACTCAAGGTCGTACTTCGGGTGGACCTGTTCTACTTTTCTTCATCTTCAACTTGAACTTGCATGTGAGCAATTGATGGTCTGTTCCAGAGTCGACCTCTTGCCTTGTTCTGATTGATGACATTGAGCTTTTCTATTGTCTCTTTCCACAGATGTAGTCTATTTGATTCCTCTGTATTCCAAGTGGCAAAGTCTACGTGTATAGTCGCCGCTTATGTTGTTGAAAAAAGGTATTTGCAAAATTCTATCATGCTCTCCGATGTCATTTTTATCACCAAGGCCGTATTTTCCAACCACTGTTTCTTCCTTGTTTCCAACTTTCCCATTCCAATCACCAGTAATTATCAATGCATATTGATTGCATGTTTGATCAATTTCAGATGGCAGAAGTTGGTAGAAAATTTCAATTTCCTCCTCTTTAGCTTTAGTGGTTGGTGTGTAAATCTGAATAACAGTATTAACTGGTCTTCCTTGTAAGCATAGGGATATTATCCTATCACTGACAGCGTTGTACTTCAGGATGGAGCTTGAGATGTTCTTTTGGATGATGAATGTGACGCCATTCCTCTCTAATTTGTTATTCCCAGCATAGTAGACCATATGATTGTCCGATTCAAAATGGCCAATACCGGTCCACTTCAGCTCACAAATTCCTAAGATACTGACGTTTATGTTTTTTATTTCATTTTTGACAACCTCCACATAAGGCAAGTAATTCCTGGCAATACAAATGGAATTTTGGATTGAAGTGATTGCTTTGCTATTATATATACTTTTGTGAATTAAAATATTTAACAACTCTTATCAGCAAAACCAAAGCCTGAGCCAAAGAAGATATACAAATGGCCAACATGCACATGAAAAGATGCTAAACACCATTAGCCATTAACAAAAACACCCGCTGCCGTCGAGTTGATTCCAACTCACAGCGACTCTATATGACAGAGTAGAATTTTCCCATAAACTTCCCAAGGCTGTAAATCTTTACAGAAGCAGATAGTCACATCTTTCTCCTGTGTAGCAGCTAGTGGGTTCAAACCACAGACCTTTCAGTTCTCATCTGAGCACTTAAACCCTGTGCAACCAGGGTTCTTCAGTTAGCCATTAGGGAAATGCAAATCAACCCCACAATAAAGCATCACTTCATGTCTGAGGTCTTAAAAACTTCTGAGGGGCCATCTAAGATACTCCACTGGTCTTACCCCATTGGGAGCAAGGGAGAATGAAGAAAACTAAAGACACAAGGGAAAGATTAGTCCAAAGGGCTAATGGACCACAACTACTACAGCCTGCACCAGACTGAGTCCACTACAACTAACTAGATGGTGCCCGGCTACCACCACCAACTGCTCTGACAGAGATCACAATAGATGGTCCTAGACAGAGCTGGAGAAAAATGCAGAACAAAATTCTAATTCACAAAAAAAGACCATACTTACTGGCCTGACAGAGACCGGAGAAACCCTGAGAGTATGGCCCCCGGACACCCTTTTAGCTCAGGAATGAAGTCACTCCTGAGGTTCACCCTTCAGTCAAAGATTATACAGGCCCATAAAACAAAACGAGACTAAAGGGGCACACTAGCCCAGGGGCAAGGACTAGAAGGCAGAAAGGGACAGGAAAGCTGGTAATAGGGAACCCGAGGTCGAGAAGGGAGAGTGTTGACAGGTTGTGGGGTTGGTAACCAAAGTCACAAAACAATATGTATACTAACTGTTTAATGAGAAGCTAGTTTGTTCTGTAAACCTTCATCTAAAGCACAATTAAAAAAAAAAAGAAAAGAAATCACCACTTCACACCCACTAGGGTAGCTATAATAAAAAAAACTGGAAAATATCAAGTGTTGGGGAGGATATGGAGAAACTGGAACCCTTGTATATTGGTGGAGGGAATGTAAAATGGTGCAGCCACTATGGAAAACAGTTTGGAGGTTCCTCAAAAAGTTAAACATAGAACTACCATATGACACAGCAATTCCACTCCTAGGCACACAGCCAAAAGAACTGAAAACAGACTCATACATGTATGTGTGTATTCACAGCAATACTATTTACTACAGCGAAAAGGTGGAAACAGCCCACTGTCTATCAATGCATGAATGGATTCAAAAATTGTGATACATACATACAATGGAATATCACAAGGCCATAAAAGGAATAAAGTACTGACATATTCTACAGCGTGGATGAATTTCAAAAACATTATGCTAAGTGAAATAAGCCAAATGCAAAAGATCACATATTGTATGATTCCATTTATATAAAATTTTCCGAATAGGTAAATCCATAGAGAAAGAATGCAGACTGGTGTTTGCCAGGGACAATGGGGAGGACGGAATGGGGGAGCAACTGCTTAATGGTTACGGTGATTCCTTTAGGGTGATGAAAATGTTTGGGAACTAGATAGAGACGGTGGTTGCACAACATCGTTAATGTACTAAACGCCACTAAATTGTTCACTTTAATACAGTTAATTTTATGTTATGTCAATTTCACCTCAATTTTTTTAAGTGTAAAAATTAAAAAAAAAACTTTTTTAAACAAAGGTTGAAATCAAATGAACGACAAAGAACTTAGAATGTGCCACATCAAATACGTGGACTATTCAGACTTTCACCACTTGTTTGTCATTTTGTCATACTGTGGTGGCTAGCATGTTACTATGGTATTTCAAATACCAGCAAGGTCACCCAGAGTGGACAGGTTTCAGTTGAGCTTCCAGACTAAAACAGAGTAGGAAGAAAGGCCTGGCAATCTACTTCCAAAAATTAGCCAATGAAAACTTCATAGATCACAACAGAACATTGTCTACCTTGCTTGTGGAACATTGCTTGGCATCAGGAGGGATCAATTGCTAGAGAAGGACATTATGTTTGGTGAAGTAGACAGCCAACAAGGGTGAGGGAAACCCTCAGTGAGATGGATTGGCACAATGATAGACTCGAATATGCCAGTGATCATGAGGATGATGCAGGCCCTGGCAATGTTTCATTCTGTTGTATGTAAGGTTGCAATGAGTTGGAGTCAACTCAACGGCAGCTACTTACTTACCTACTTACCTACCTACCTACCTATCTATCCATCCATCCATCTACCTCCCTATTCAGACTTAATTATTTGTCCAATTTGGTTTTACTTCACCTTTTTAACAAAGTAACTGTTAATTTATTAATTTCACATTAAAATGACAACATAATGCCATATAGACAGTTGGTATGTATTTATCTGTAACAGCAGTTACCCATAGTTATTCCACTTCAATACTCTGAACATCTAAACAGTACTTACACAGTGCACTGAGAAAAGTGGCTCACTCTAGCAGTAATTATCCAACAGCTAGGCTTACCCACCTAACAAGGTATATTAGAATATCTCAAAAGAAAATGAAAGAGCATGTATAAATTTCAAAATATCCCAGATCATCTGATCCTCCTCTCCCACATTTGTCTCCCTTGTCCCACCTCTGCTACCAATCCCAAGAAGCACTGGCTTATAAATTATATACATATAAAGAGAGAGAGAGAGAGCCCTGGTGGCACAGTGGTTAAGAGCTTGGCTGCTAAACAAAAGGTCTGCAGTTTGACTCCCCCAGCCACTCCTTGGAAACCCTATGGGACAATTCTACTCTGTTCAATAGAGTTGCTATGAGTTGGAATCGACTCGACAGCAACGGGTTTGGTTTTTGGTGTGTGTGTGTGTGTGTGTGTGTGTGTGTG
>NW_004444126.1:858386-898794 GCF_000243295.1 Trichechus manatus latirostris | reverse complement strand
AATTATATAAAATATACAAAATTTTATTTTATATATATACATACACACAACAAAATATTATATTTGGTGAAAGTTTACACAGCATTATTAGGTTCCCATTTAACAGTTTCTATACATATTGCTCAGTGACATTGGTTACATTTTTCACAATATGTCAGCATTCTCATTATTTCCATTCTGCTTGTTCTGTTTCCATTAATCTGCTTCTCTGGCCCCCTCCTTACCTTCTCATCTTTGCTTTAGGGTAAATGTTGACCGTTTGGTCTCATGTAGATGATTATTTAAAGCACAGTACCATGAGTGATACTGTTTATTTTATGAGCCAATATATTATTTGGCTGAAGCCAGAAGTGGCTTTAGTTTCAAGTTTAAAGGGTATCTCAGGGTGATAGTCTCAGGGTTCCAATATTCAAACACACAAAAAAAAAAAACAAAAGTAGAAGCAAATGTGTTTATGTACTCTTTTGGAAGAAAGGGTTAGGAAGGGAAGGGACCAAAGAGGAATATGACCCCTCCCCCTGCAAAGGTGAAGAGCCCCGCTATATTCACTAAACCTCATTTATATATAGTATAGTACTCAAGGTTGACAATTTAATAATCTGCAGCAGAAACAACTATTACTCATTTCAGCCAGGAAGACAAGAGAAAAAATATACCTGGGTAATACTTGGCTATGCTATGTTTGTCTCCAGAAAAAGAAAATCAAGAATAATTTTAATCTACTCAAGTTTCCATGCAAAATTTAACTGCCCCAAAACGTACTTTATGATACCTGGAAGGAATATTAAAGAACTAATAAGATATGGTTCTTGGGGTGGTTAGTCCTAAAGTGCTGGACACTATCAAAAAAGATTCTTTGATTATACATTTTGATACACTTTTAAAACATACTTATATTCACATAATCCATCTTTCAAAGAATTGGATCTAATCCAAGAATTCCCAAATGAAAAGCAGCTATAATGGAATCTGCACATCCCAGCCAACTTCTGAAAATGCCCTAAGAGTTTAAAAATAGTTCCTTATTAGCTGCTAATTTCAAATTTTTTTTGAGATTATATTTCACAAATCATGACTGACAGTGACAGATTCAGATTTGGAGAGGTATATTTACTATCAAAGATGGAAAAAATTCAGAAGTGCTGAAATCATTTAAAAAGGAGATGATAAAATTTCTCCTGCTATGCAATGAAATAACATATAATTGGGATAATTATTTTTGGGTTTTCCCTTCTTGTAAATTTCTCTCCCTACACCTCATCTTCCATTATGGCTCCAGTCAAGGGGGTAAGAAAAATGCTACTTTGGACCAGTCTTTTATTTCTTTGTATCGCCTTGACTTCCTCTCCACATGAAAAATCTATGTCTACATTTTTTAGTCTCTCTTTTTTGTTTTAATGTTATCATCTTTTACACATTGACATCTCTGTTTCCCTATTTTCAATGTTTTAGCTTTGACTTATTTTTGTGACTTAGCTATCTCGGTTGATATCTGGTTGCTCTGTCCTGTGTTCTAGTCTTGGGTTGTTATCTGATGCTATTGATTTTCTAACCAGAGGACTCCCTTTAGTATTTCTTGTAATTTTGGTTTGGTTTTTGCAAATTCCCTAAGCTTCTCTTTATCTGGAAATGCTCTAATTTCACCATCATATTTGAGAGACAATTTTGCTGAATATATAATTCTTGGCTGGCAATATTTTTCCTTCAAGGCTTTATATATGTCATCCTGTTGCCTTCTTGCCTGCATGGTTTCTGCTGAGTAGTCCGAGCTTAGTCTTACTGAGTCGCCTTTGTAGATGACTTTTCGTTTATCCCTAGCCGCTCTTAAAATTCTCTCTTTATCTTTGGTTTTGGCAAGTTTGATTATAGTATGTCTTGGTGACTTTCTTTTGGGATCTACCTTATGTGGGTTTCGATAAGCATCTTGGATAGATACCTTCTCATCTTTCACGATATCAGAGAAGTTTTCTGCCAACAAATTTCAACAGTTCTCTCTGTATTTTCTGTTATCCCTCCCTGTTCTGGTACTCCAATCACTCGCAGGTTATTCCTCTTGATAGAGTCTCACATAATTCTTAGGGTTTTTTCTTTTTTTTTTAATCCTTTCATCTGATTTCTCCTCACATAAGTTAGTGTCAAGTGCTTTATCTTCAATCTAATTCTGACTTCCATTGCCTCGATTCTGCTCTTATGACTTTCTATTGAGTTGTCTAATTCTGAAATTTTGTTAATCTTCTGGATTTCTGATTGCTGTCCCTGTATGGATTCTTGCAGCCTGTTAAATTTGTCATCATGGTCTTCTCTAATCTTCTTAAGTTCCTGTATTGCTTAGTCTGCATTTTGCCTAATTTCCTTCATGATCTCTTGAAGAGTTCTGTATATTAATCTTTTGTATTCTGCCTCTGGAAGTTCCAGGAAATTCTCTTCCTCCAGAAAATTTGTTTCTTTATTTGGGAGCTTGCTGAAGTCATCATGGTCTGCTTCTTTGTGATTTGATATTGACTGTTATCTCTGAGCCATCAATAAGTTATTATATTTATTTATTTTATGTTTGCTTACTGTGTCCTAGCTTCTTGTTTTGTTTTGATATGCCCAAATAGGCTACTCATATGAGCTAGCCCAATCACCAGTGCCCCTGAAGCTCCAACATCCTGCCACCAGGTGGCCAGACCTGCCACTAAGTACATGAGCCCAGTAGTCCGCCCACTCCTCCTACATGGATTCAGCTCAGGTGTCCAGGTAGTTGGCCACCAAGTGTGTGGTACAGGCTCTCACCTACAGTCCTAGACAGGCATGGGTGACTGGTGTAGGCACAGGCATTTGGCTGCAGCAGGGGGTCACACGCTGAGCAAGGCAGACGGCCAACAGCTGCCCCTGAGTGTCAGGGAGGAAAGCATGTCCCTGTTCCCTAGAACACATGGGTGGGTGGGTTTTGCACCTGGACTATCAGCACCCAATGCTGTTGGCTGTAAGGACTGGGGAGCACTTCTTATTCTTGCGCCCCGTCACAGGTGGCTCGGTGGCGTGGGTGGAGCCACCAGTCCCCAGGCCCCTGATGTGGGTAGGTGAACACCCTGCTTAATGGGCAGAGCAGTGTCAAATGTCACAAACCTGCCACTTCCCGGCTGAAACAGTTGAAGTTAGACTTCAGGTATATACCGTATTGTACTGTGGTAATGAGGGCCTACGCTGTTGAAATGGGCCCACACAAGTCTCTGCAGGGGGAAAGTTGCTCAAAGTCTGTGGACCCCTTATGCCTGTGCCTAGGCCAAGGAGCTGTGCCTACCCTGAGTTCCTGGCTTTGCGGAACCGACAGATTAATTTTTCCCATTTGTTAATTTGTTCTCTCTCCAATGCTGAGAGAATGGCTCAAGGAGCATGATGGGTCTTACTTCCGGCCCAGGGGACTCAGCAATCGCTGAAGCCGTCCCAGACCCAGTGCAGACTGGGGAGTGGGGAGATAAATGGGAGAGAGGTTTTCCCAAAGGGGGGTGTTTTTGATCCACGTAGTAGGCCAGAAACAAGTACTCATCTTTCACTGATCAAGGGCTGCTTCTCACTGGTTCTGGACGCCGTAGTAGACTCTCTGTCACTAGGTCTCTCGATGTGGAAAACGCCTCCTGAGTGCCGCTGCTTGTCTGCCTCACCGCATACCACAAGCTAATCCAGCCTGAAGTGCTCAGGCTCTTGCCGGGTCGGGTCTGGCAACTCCTTGCTGCTTCCAAACCGTCTCTCCCTCCCCCTGCCACTCAGTCAGATTCCTCAACTTTGCCTTTGATGTTCAGGGCTCGAAGATTGTCATATATAATCGATTCTCTTGTTTTTTCAGGTCTTTGTTGTAAGAGGGACCACTGGAAGCATCTGACTACTCCGTCATCTTGGTCCCGCCTCACAAATGCTACTTTGGGAAAGAAAAGGTTATGAAATAAAGGACCTTTCAAACATTAGGAGGAAACAGAAAGCCTACACCTTCTGCCCCTAGTAGATAAACAAGAGAAAAGTTAAAAGTAAGAGGGGCTTTTGCCTAGCTCCCCATATAAAACCCTCAGAGGAGACCATCATATAGGGTGATTCTGGGACAACATGGTTTGGAGAAAGGAACAGAAGAACTTTAGTAGAGAAGGAAGCAAGGTAGATGAGCTTGAGGCAATACTCCTGGCTTCCCATGGTTTACATGTATCAGGAGATCCAAAAGTTCCATAAGTTCTGGAAATATCATTTCCAAAGGACAGAGAGACCAGTTGCATCTGAGCAGTCAAATCAGTCTAGGATAAGTCTAGCGAACATCCCCACAGCAGATACCAGTGAAGATCAATGACCAGTGCAAAGACACTATCACTTCACAAAATCATATAAAGACCACCCCCATGGCACTTAAATAACATCTTGAGAAAGAGGAAAGAGAGGATATCTAAAACACTAAGAATACACCTGAGAGAAGCTGAATTACCTAATGAGACACATGATAATTGGCAAGTTTAAGTTTCTAATGCTCTGTCCCTCTCCTTGCCTACCACAACTGTTAGGTAATAGGCTTGTAAGAAAAACTGGGGCTATTAAAAAAAAAAAAATGAAGAATCATTTATTTTCTTGGAATATCTGAACACAGGATGAGAAATTTTCAACCCTGTAACATTAAGTTTACTAATTTAGCTTTCATTTCCCTTTGAAAACCAATTGAAATTCAAAAATACTATTATTAATATCCTCAGAAAGATAAGACACAGCATCCATGAAGCGAGACAGGGTGATATTAAAAAAAAAAAAAGAATAAAGACAAAAGAACAAGTTTTTAGAAACGAGAAACCGGATAGCATAAATTAAAAAAAAAAAAATTCAATAAAAAGACAGGAAGATAAAACAGAAAATATCCTATAAGGCAGAGCAAAAAGACAAAATCATTGAAATAGAAAAAACAAGATTAGAGATTTAGTCCAGGGGGTCCAATATCGATATAAAGAAGTGCCAGAGAGAATTAAATATATATATATACATATACACACACATATATATGTATGTATATAGAGAGAGAGAGGAATAAATTATTTAATAATAAAGAAAATTGAGAATATATGAGTTTCTAGATTGAAAAAAATCATCAAAGGCCCAGTATAGATACTTGAAATAAAATAATCATCAGCAAGAAATTTCATAACACTATGAATAAAAAGAAAATACTAGAAGCTTCCATATGGAAAAAACAGTTTTCACACAAAGGACTGGGATTCAGGATGGCTTCAGATTGAGAAAGCCTGTTAGAAGAGCAACCCAGGCAGAAGATAATCAAAATTCTGAGGGAAAATTATTTCTAACCTAGTATTCTATAACCAGTCAAAATATCAAGTATAATAAAACAGTCAACATCATTCTTAATGGGGAAAGGCTAAAAACATTCCCCTTGAGAACAGAAACAAGACAAGGATGCCCTTTATCACCACTCCCATTTAACATTGTGCTGGAAGTCCTAGCTAGAGCAACAAGGCAAGAAAAAGAAATAAAGGGCATCCAAATTGGTAAAGAAAAACTAAAACTGCCCCTATTTGCAGATGATATGATACTATACATAGAAAACCCTAAAGAGTCCATGAGAAAACTACTGGAACTAACAGAAAGATTTAGCAAGTAGAAGGATACAAGATCAACATACAAAAATCAGTTGGATTCCCATACACCAACAAAGAGAATGACGAAAAGGCAATCAGGAAAACAACACCATTTGTAATAGCCCCTAAAAAAAGATACGTAGGAATAAATCCAACCAGGGATGTAAAATACCTATACAAAGAAAACTACAAAACACTACTGTAAGAAACCAAAAGAGACCTACATAAATTGAAAAACATACCATGCTCATGGCTAGACAGACTTAACATTGTGAAAATGTTAATTCTACCCAAAGCAATCAACAAATGTCAACGTAATCCCAATCCAAATACCAACAGTATTCTTCAAAGAGATGGAAAAACTAATCATTAACTTTATATGGAAAGGGAAGAAGGCCCCGGATAAGTAATGCACTACTGAAGAAGAAGAATAAAGTAGGAGGACTTGTACTACCTGACCTCAGAACCTACTATACAGCTAGGGTAGTCAAAACAGCCTGGTAATGGTAAAACGACAGACACATTGACCAATGGAACACAATTGAGAACCCAGATGCAAATCCATCCACCTACGGTCACCTGATCTTTGACAAAGGCCCAAAGTCCATCAAATGGGGGAAGTTTTAACAAATAGTGCTGGCAAAACTGGAGGTCCATCTGCAAAAAAATGAAACTGGACCCATACTTCACACCATACAAAAATCTAATTCAAAATGGATCAAAGACCTCATTATAAAGCCAAAAACTATAAAGATCATAGAAGAAAAAATAGGATCAATGCTAGAGGCCCTAATACAGCGCATTAACAGGATAGAAACCATAACTAACAATACACGAAGAACAGAAGATAAGCTAGATAACTCGGATCTTCTAAAAATAAAACACTTATGTTCATCAAAAGACTTCACCAAAAGTAAAACGAGAACCTACAGACTGGGAAAAAAAATTTTGGCTATGACAAAGTCTAATTTCTAAAATCTACAGGAAAATTCAACACCTCTGCAACAAAAAGGCAAATAATCCAATTAAAAAATGGGCAAAGGATATGAATAGACACTTCACTAAAGAAGACATTCAAGTGGCTAACAGATACGTGAGGAAATGCTCAAGAACACTAGCCATTAGAGAAATGCAAATCAAAACCACAATGGGATACCATCTCACCCCGACATTACTGGTACCAATCAAAAAAACAGAAAATAACAAATGTTGGAGAGGCTGCAGGGAGATTAGAACTCTTACGCACTGCTGGTGGGAATGCAAAATGGTACAAGCATTTTCAAAAACGATATGGCACTTCCTTAGAAAGTTAGAAATAGAAATACCATATGATCAAGCAATCCCACTTCTAGGAACATACTCTAGAGAAATAAGAGTCATCACACGAATAGACATGTGCACACCCATGTTCATTTCAGCATTATTCACAACAGCAAAAGGATGGAAACAACCCAGGTGCTGATCAACAGATGAATGGATAAACAAACTATGGTACATACACACAATGGAATACTACATAAAGATAAAGAACAAGGATGAATCTGCGAAGCATCTTACAACATGGAATCTGGAGGGCGTTATGCTGAGTGAAATAAGTCAATCACAAAGGACAACTATCGTAGAAGACCACTACTATAAAAAGTCTCAAAAAGGTTTACACATAAAAAGAAACAATCTTTGATGGTTACAAGGGAAGGGAGGGGCGGGAGGAAAACTTAAAAAATCCATTGCCATCAAGTCTATTCCGGCTCATAGCAACCCTATAGAGTAGAACTGCCCCACAGAGTTTCCAAGGAGCACCTGGTGGATTCGAACTGTCAACTTTTGGTTAACAGTCATAGCACTTAATTACTATGCCACCAGGGTTTCTGGGGTGGGAGGGAAAAACACTAAATAGACAATAGGTAAGTGGTAACTCTGGTGAAGGGTAAGACAGTACACAACACTAGAGAAGCCACCACAACTTCTCCAAGGCAAGGTCATGGAAGCTCCATAGACATATCCAGACTCCCTGAGGGACCAAATTACTGAGCTGAGGGCTGTGGGGACCATGCTTTCAGGGAACATCTAACTCAACTGGCATAATATAGTTTATAAAGAAAATGTTCTACATTAATTCTACTTTGGTGAGTAGTGTCTGGGATCCTAAAAGCTTGTGAACTGCCATCTAAGACACTCCACTGATCTCACCCCATCTGGAGCAAGGGAGAATGAAAAAAACCAAAGACACAAGGGAAAGATTAGTCCAAAGGACTAATGGAACAGAACTACCACAGCTTCCACCAGACTGAGTCCAGCACCACTAGATGGTGCCTGGCTACCACCACCGACTGCTCTGACAGGGATCATAATACAGGGTCCTGGACAGAGCTGGAGAAAAATTCTAACTCACAAAAAAAAAAAAAAAAAAAGACCAGACTTATTGGTCTGACAGAGACTGGAGAAACCCCGATAGTATGGCCAGTGGACATCCTTCTAGCTCAGTAATGAAGTCACTCCTGAGGTTCACCCTTCAGCCAAAGACTACCGGGAAAAAAAAAAAAAAAACAAACCCACTGTGGTTGAGTCGATTCTGACTCAGCGACCCTACAGGACAGAGCAGAACTGCTCCACAGTGTTCCCAAGGAGCAGGCAGTGGATTTAAACTACTGACCTTTTTTGGTTCGCAGCCATAGCACTCCATGGCTCTTAGCCACTGTGCCACCAGGGCCCTCAGCCAAAGATTAGATACTTTCCCCTTCTCGACCTTGGGTTCCCCATTACCAGCTTTCTTGTCCCCTCCTGCCTTCTCGTCCTTGCCTCTGGGCTGGTGTGCCCATTTAGTCTTGTTTTGTTTTATGGGCTTGTCTAATCTTTGGCACTCTCTCTCTTTCTCTCAGCCAAAGATTAGACAGGCCTATAAAACAAAATGGGATTAAACAGGCACACCAGCCCAGGGGCAACGACAAGAAGGTAGGAGGGGACAGGAAAGCTGGTAATGGAGAACCCAAGGTCAAGAAGGGGAGAGTGTTGACATGTCACTGGGTTGGCAACCAATGTCACAAAACAATATGTGTATTAACTGTTTAATGAGAAACTAATTTGCTCTGTAAACTTTCATCTAAAGTACAATTAAAAACAATCAAGTGTAAGGCAGAAGAACAAGGTATTTTTCAGACTTGAAGGGTATCAGACAATTTACCTCCTATCCACTCTCTCAGAAAGCCACTGGAGGAAGTATATCACCAAAACAAAGGAGTGAATGATGAATGAAAACGACATGGAATTCAGAACCAGGATTCAACACAAGATATAGGCCAAGGGACAGGATCCCAGGATCCCAGGATGCAACTGTGCATGAGGGGTAAAGAGCAACCAGTCCTAACCCAAACTAGTCAGAAGGGATATATCCAAGAAGACGACGAAATTGGCAGAATATTCAATGTGTTTAAATGTAATGAGCAATTTAGAGACCTGAGGGATAATTTAGAAATGAATTCATGATGAATACATAGAAAAAAATGAAGAAAAACGATTATCAATTCAGAGGAAAATAAAGTTTTACAAGAAAGAAAAAGTAATTATAGTATACCAAACTGCTTTGCAAAGTAATACTAATATAAATAATCAATTCTAATGTATATAAAATTATGATATAATTATGTTGTGAGAGGAAACCCTGATGGCATACTGGTTAAGAGCTACGGCTGCTAACCAAAAGGTCAGCAGTTCGAATCTACTAGGCGTTCCTTGGCAACCCTATGGGGCAGTTCTACTCTGTCCTATAAGGTCGCTATGAGTCAGAATCGACTCAACAGCAACAGGTTTGAATTGGTTTTATACTGGGAGAATAAGAGCAAAGGAAGTATGCACATGTTCCAGAAGGAAGGAAAAGAGTTAATCTTCACCTTTCATTGCAGGAAGTTAATAAATAGTCCCCAACTTACAACATACTTGAGTTACAAGGAAACACACTTACGGCGGTCTGTTTTCTTTTTTTTTTTTTTTTTTGTACATCTTATTGTTAGTAATATGCACTACATACAGTGTTGCAGTACGTGATTTGTTGATGTTATCATTCTCAGATGTTCACTCACAGATGTTCAGTTTTATGATTTATTGTTCAAAACACTGCTGAATAGCAAGCTATGATCATGTCTACAATGAAGTCGGTGTCCAGAGTCGTACTGGATAGAAAGTTGGGCAATGTTCAACTCTAACCACATATGACAACCGAACTGTTCCTGTGCCCAACAGCTATTATGATTCTGACTTCACTGTTATGACACTGATGCCCACTTCGTTGTAGACCGGGCCTATAAACCAAAAAATCCAAACCCATTCCAACTCATAGCAGCCGTATAGGACAGAGTAGAACTGCTCCATAGGGTTTCCAAAAGAGCGGCTGGTGGATTCAAACTGCTGGTCTTTGGTTCACAAACAAACTCTTAACCCCTGCACCACCAGGGCTCTGACCAGGCCTATAAACAACAACAAAAAAAAAAAACAAACTCATTGCCGTTGAGTCAATTCTGACTCATAGCAACTCTATATGACAGAATAGAACTAACTGCCCCATAGAGTTTCCAAGGAGCACCTGGTGGATTCGAACTGCCAAGCTTTTGGTTAGCAGCCATAGCACTTAACCTCTATGCCACCAGGGTTTCCGACCAGGTCTATAGCATGATCTCATTCAGTGTTTCCTGCCATGAGAAGCATCAGTTGTTTATCTGAAGCCAAGTTGTTCAAGTTTCTCTAACTGTTTCACACTTGCACTGCTCCTACCCCAACAATATGTCTAGCAAAAGAAGTCATGCCTTAAAAATTCTAATCCAAAAAAGAAGGTGGGGAAGGCTCTAGACATGGATATAAAGAAGATCATTAAGGCCTACGATAATGGAAAGAAAAAAGTCCATGAAATAGCATGTGAGGAAGGACTGTCTCATTCCAACAATCATTAAGGATAAGAATAGGATATTGGAAGCAGTTAAAGTGTGACTGGCATAAAATCTACAATTTTAACAAATAAGAGGTAAGGTCCAATCCGATAGATGGAGAAGCTGTTGATGATTTGGATAGAAGACCAAATTCAGAAGAGGATTCCTACAAATTTACTGACGATTCAAACAAAAGCATGCAGCCTTTTTCAAAACTTGAAGGAACAGCAAGGTACTTTAACGCCAGCAAGGGGTGGTTTCATTGCTTCCATCACAGAGTTGGCTTACATAATGTGCGTATAACTGGGGAAACAGGAAGTGCTGATGTGGAGGCTGAGAAAGAGGAAGGAGAGCTGTCAAAAAATTTTACAGTGAAAAGATTAGCTGAAGTTTTTTCTAAACTAAATCAGAGACTTCAGTTGCTTGAAAACATAGACCCAGATGTTGATTGCTTTGCTAAAGTCAATAGGCAGATTCAGAAATCAGTGAGATATTTCTGTGAAATACATGAAGAAAAAGAGAAAAGGACCACACAGGCAACTCTCACTAATTTTCTGACTGGAAATACTATTCCCATTACCAGGGATAATCCAGATGATCCAGAACCTTCCATAAATGGAGTTATTACCACAACTCACAAAATGCCAACACTGTCCAACTCTTCTTCATCGTCAGAGTAAATTTTTATAATTTGTGTATCTTTTTATATATGTATGTATGTATTACAATATATCTGTAAGATTATATGTAATGTTTCCAACCCCCAAAGACAAAAAAAAAAAAGGATTTATAAAGATACTGATAATAAAAGGCAATTAATAATGAAAACTTAAACAAAAAAAAAATGAGGTATTCGACTTACATCAGAACCAACTTACGATAGAATTGTCAGAAAGGAATCCCATTCTAAGTCAGAGACTACCTATACTTTAAAATGAAGAAGTAACAGCAAAAGCATATAGAAGTAAATTCCAAAACAAACTACTAAAAGAGTTGAATTTTGTTGCCTCTAAAGAGCAAGGAAGCTAGATGGTTGGGGGAGGGTGGGGAGAAGCAGGGCACTGCAGGGGCATGTGGGATTTCCTCCAGCCTTTAAAAGAAGTATAACTTTGATAAAAATGAAAGCTAAATTTAAAAAAACTAATCAGAAAATTTTAAAGCTGGCATTTTTTCCTATCTATACAGGTAATATTTTAGACTGTTGTTTTAATTTTCTCTTTAATTAAAGCATAACATACGAAATGAGAAATCATGACATGCATGAACAGGAAGAAAGTATACGTCCTAAACCAGTCCATCCTCATAAAAATATGTCTATGCCCATCAATCAAAGCCAAGTATATGAGGCTACTTGCAATTTGGGGCAGCAGTCAAATTAAGCAAAATAAAATTGTGCTACGTAAATCTTTAGCACTACGTCTTCTACCTGACTTAAAATTTCTATGTCATAACTGAAGCCCTGTATATCTATTCTTACTGAAAGAAACAATATGAATAAATGAATTTAATATGAAATTACACAAATTGTCTGTTGTAGCTCCCTTGCAATTTGGACATTACTAATTCAGAATTTATAATTCACAAAAGGCATAAATTCTTCGTATTGAGAACATATTTAAAATTTAAGGAATAATTTACTGTTCTTTCACATAAAGACCCAGACATAAATTTTAATATTTTAAGTACTTAAAAATGCACTGCAAATCATTCAATTAGCAAAAAATTTAAATCATGATAATCAAGTGTTGGCAAGAATGTGGAGCAATGAGAACTCTTAAATTTATCATGCTAGTGGCACGGTAAATTGGAATAAAACTTTGAAAAAGAATTTGGCATCATGTAGTAAACTCTGCAACCCAGCAATTTAACTCCAAGGTATGGTTCATAGCAATATTAAGAATATTTATGGCAGCATTATTCACAATAGCAAAAGAAAAGAAAAGAAACAATACCAATATTGAGATTACATAATTGCAATGTATTTATGCCAATAAAATTCTAAACAGGAGTGAAAATAAACTATAACTACACTCATTGAATCGGATGAACGTTACAAATATGATGTTGACCTAAGAAGGAAGTCCCAGAGGAATACTTACAGGATCATTCCATTTATAAAATATTTCAAAAACAAACAAAATTGGATAAGATATTGTTTAGGGATCTACATACAGACAGATGTCAAAACTATAAAGAAAAGTAAGGGAATGATTTATTACAAAAATCAGAAAAGTGCTGATTTAGGGGAGCAGGATGCTACATGTGAGCACACTGGGGGCATTTAAGGTATTGACAATGTTCTATTTCTTTTTTAGGGTGGAGGTTACCTTTAAAGCTATACATGTATGTTTTATGTATAGCTATATAAGATTTTATGAAACTTGAAAAATTTAATCCTATAAAAAGAGAAATACTAAAAATAAGAGAAAAAATACATTGCAGTTACGTGAGCTGATTGTGAAGGTTAACTTTTTCATTAGCCACCTCATTTTACCTATTTGCACTTACATACAGTAGGGTTTAATGTGCATTGTAAAAGTAATAAACTTCACATTCATTTATTTCTTCGTTTCTTGCATCTTTTTAATTAAATACTCGGTTCAGTTCAACAACTACTGAGACCCTATTATGCACCAGGCATGGATTAGGCACTGGGGATATCATGATAAAGAAGTCACAGTCTATTGTCTCTGCCCTCAAATGACTTGGGAGCACAGACACAAAAACAAATAAGTATTTTACTTAATATCTATATTCTCCCGATGATTAAGGCAACATTAGCTCAGTATTGAAACCTTCTGACAGGAAAAGTAAAAATAAGGTGATAAAATGCATCTATTAACCCATCATGTAGATATAACCACTCTTAATATTTTGTATATATTGTTGTAGCACTCACTATGGTTGAATCCTCTCACCAAATCCTATCATCTTGTCAATGCCTGGCCTAGCACTAGGCATGTAACCCAATCCTGGGCTATGAGAAATAAGGGGAAATCAGCTGGGAACTTTGCAGAAGATTATCACACATCTAAAGGGAGGGAAGACAGGAAGAGATAGCTCCTCCATTCCTCTGGACTTTGTTGTGTTAGGTGTGATACCTGGAACTGCTGTGGTCAACTTTCCGCTCGTTTGAGGACAAGGCCAACATAAAACATAGTCCACTCCTTCATGCTGATTAACTGAAATTTACATGACCATCTACCTAATGTAGGACTTTTAGATTATTCTCACTTGTTCATTATTTTTAAATAATGTTGTAATGGACATTTTTCTTAAAACTTTGCCTGTACTGTGTATTATTTCCTTAAAATATATATCTAGTTAAACAGATAATCTCAACGTATTATGTGATAAAGTTGGCAATACGGACACATGCAGAGTAATAAGGAAACACAGAAAAGAGGCATTCTGTCCAAGTCGGCAGTTCTGACTTCTTATTATTCCTTCCCACCAAATAACAGGTAATTATATAGGCTGAATGGATAACTGCATCTTCCTAATTTTCTCATTATAGGACTCTGGCTTTTAATTTGATTCTTCTGGAGATGTTACTAAGGTACCATACTATCTTGCACTATCTCTTTACCTCTCTGCAGATTCCCTTTCTGCTGCATTCAATTTATTTTTCCAGGACCCCAAAAATTTATCTATCTGCTTAGAACTAATGTCATTTTTACATAAATTTCAAAAATAGCTATGTTTAAATTAAGCATTTATTAGAGAAATCATAAAATAATATTTAGCAAATACCAGTAACATACTAAACACTGTATAAGATCTAGAGTTAAATATTTTTCCTACTGAATGTAGAACTGTAACTGTTTTTACTTAAATCTATTTGGTTTTCCTTGACAAATCTGGTATTAACTCCGAAAGCAATTCATAAAATACAACATTTTTGGAGAAAACAACTGGATCTCCAAGTTTCGGCTAACTCATTCTGAAAGCGCTATAACGGCTGTCTTGGAACGCTAAAATCCCAGGGTTTTCAAACTATGTTCTCTGGGACTGAATAGAAATTAGCATTTATTTCAATCAAATATTTCCATTCGATCATTGTTTGACTTTGTAATAGCCCTCTTCCTCAAGAAATAGTTTTTTAATGTTTATATAAAATAAACTAAGATTAAGTTTATTTTAATAATTTTATATCATCCCTTAATGTAGCTAATACAGCCTTGAATCTCACAAAATAGGGATTTGGTTAATTAAGTAAAATCAGGAAGTTGCAAGGAACAAATAATATAATATGGTGTGGTTTAGTGCAAAAAAATCTAAACAACAAATGGAAGTATTTAAGGAAACTAACAATCATTAGTAACTATCAATCACATACATACAATCTGAAATTTCAAGAGTTAGGAGCATGATACCATTAAATAGAATTCAATGACTTTTATCTACAGATATTACTGTAAGAACATTTCTTCCTTTTGTCCCATGGTTTATTTTCCCATGTATCTATGTTACTTGGAAGAATCCTACTAGTAAATCATGTATCTTTAACCTGATAAACAATACATGATGTAGGTGTCACGTCAAGTATCTGGTACAAGGCCTGAAACAAAGTAAGCATTTTATAAATTTTTTTGAAAGAGTGTATTATTTAAAATGTTTTTATCTCAAAACATCAAGTGGTTTCCACTCTTTAACAAAGTAACATTACTGGAATAATTTTGTCATGTATAAAGCAAAAATTCATACCTATAATCACTACCCATTTTTCTCAGCTAAGTATAGATGATTACTATATAGGTTTTCAGATTTATCTTATGTAAATATATTAGGATGACTAACTGACCAAGCTCTGTCCAGTGTTGGGACTTAGAATGCCTTATTTGCTACAGCCATTAAGGGGGTGAAGGGGAGAGGAAGATGTCAGAAAACAGGGGTAAAATTATTTGTTTCTTAATGCCACCAAGAGATACAGTAGAGTAAAAAAGTTCCATGTTTAAAACACAGAACAGCCTTAAAAGTACATACAGATTCTCTCTCACAGAGGATAAGTAAAATGAACTAAATGATCCAAGATGCTGAAAAGTCTTTCATATTTCTTTCAGGGAAGACCTGGTTGGTAACAGCACTCTATAAAAACAGTCTAACAGCTGCAACTGTATATTATTTAAGGAGGACTAAGGAGAGACACCATCTAATTATTTTTTACTATCAAAGTAGTAAATGTAAACATGCAAATGAGACAAGGAGATTGAAATCCATGAAATGGTATATGTTGAATTTCAGGATAACCTAACATGACTAGAAAGCTAGCAAATCCAAAAAAATCCATTAAACAGTTTTATGTCTGAAAAATTGGAATGCATCTTTTTTGCAAATTAAAGACAGATTGTAAAAAGAGGGTTAGAGTTGGAAAGTTCCTGCTCATCAAATTAAAAACAAGAGCTCTATTCATAAAAAAAAAAAAAAAAGTAAAAGAAAAAAGAGAATACTTATGTGGTCAAGTCACATTCTTTGTTTTAAAGTTTTTATATGCAACTTGGGGTGAGCATTTTACTTGTAATTCATAAAGAAAAACAATCAGTGTAGCAGCGGCTCCTAAAGCACATGAGTACATTCCAGGTGATATGTAAGTAGCCATTTAAGATACCGTAGGAAAGGAGAAACACACCCTTAATAGCCAGAGGAAAGAGTGCATTCACATGGTCAACAGCTGGACTTGATTAAAAGGAAATACCAGGTTAGGCTCTATGGTGCGTTCTTCCATAGTTACATGACGACACAAATGAGAAATGTTACATTTCTCACAGCCTGTTGCCTAGTGATCTCAATGCTGCCCCATATCCACCCCTGCAAATCAACTGCCTCTTCTCCCTTTCTTCTACAGCCTTTCAGTATTCTTCTCATTTTACAAAATCATTTTTTAAAAGGACATGACGAGAAAAATAAAGCAAGTGTAAACAAAGGTCAGTTAACTTACAAGCCTGGATTCTTTCTCACTTTCACAAGCACCACAAAACACAAACTGAAGTTTCCTCATCAATAATTAAGTAAAAGTTACAAATGTCACAATACTACTTTAAATAGGTTAAACTGTGCTGAGACAGTAGAATTTCTGCCTTCTGATTGAAACTTAAAATGCAAGACAGGTAGCAGATGACAAATGTAACACATCTTTCTTCTTTAAAAGTTAGCTGTGTAATACAGCAGAAGGCTAGTACAGACTGTAGTACTACGGAAACAACATGGTTTTATTGACTGTGAGCTAAAGAGTTACATTAAATACCCACAATTCCTTGTGAAAATCTCTTTGTTTCTCTGCTTGTCAGCATCCGCATTTTACAGCTGCCTCCTTCAATATGGACCCTGTCTTGCGGAAGTTCAGGAACTTAAAACATTAACATCCAGGAGCGTAAAAAAAAAATCACAGCATTAATAACTTACACAGATGAAAATAAAACAGTCACAGCATTCTTGACTATAAGCTGAACAGAAAATAAATTGAAAGAATGGAGATTACTATTTACAGAATATAAGAATAAAAATATTTCTTTCAGTATGGCAAAAGCATTGACACCTGCAAAATTCTGTAAGCCAAAAAAGGCAGATGGGTATCATTTACCAAAAGGTTAAAATCCCAGGAAATTGTTTCTCAATCATTTATCCTCTTCTCTTAATATTAAACACTATGGTTTTTTCCGAGATAAACGCTGAACCCAATGCAAAATTCCCAGCAGTGTTCTATTTCTTTCTCTCATTTAATCAATGGAATTCCTTTTCTTCCTCATCCATAGTACAACATAATGGCAGAAGTAGCTTCTCTCCTCCTGATCTTTTTAAGTATTCCTCACTTCAAGGCAGCTCCAGCTATTCCCCCAAAACCCCTGACTCTGCCGGTTAACAATATGAACTCTCTTAGCATCATCACTTTGTTCCCTTGATCAGACCAGCTAAGTATGGTGGAATATCCAGAGTCTAGATAAGTGCTGTCCAACAGGGGAAATATTCTATATCTGAGCTAACTAATACACTAGCACTAGTCACAGGTGGCTACAGAGCGCTTGACGTGGCTAGTGTGACTGAGGAAGGGTTTTCTTTAATTTCATTTAATTGTAATTAACTTGAATTTAAATTTAAATAGCTACCATGACTAGTAGCTACCATATTCAACACTGCAGATCTAGATAGATCAAGAGGGCTTTTATTATACCAGAAATAATTTACTTTATCTTGCAGACGAAGTGGAGACTAAAAGCTTTCTCTAGTTGTTAGTGGGAGAATGATTTTGGGGGTTGGAAGAGAAAAAGAATGCTGAAAGTCTGAAAAGTGCTCATTGGATTTGGCAATTAGGAGATCACTGATAAATTTCAATTGAGCAGTGACAGTAGTGGGGACGGAAATCTAGACTGGAAGTGGAGACTGCAAATACAGACCAGTCTTTCAAGAAGCCTAGCTCTGAAGAAAGAAAAGAAGTCAGGAACAAACATTACAGAGAACCTGTCAGGTACCAGAATTTGAAATAAGGACCTTCACATTGATTACTCCATTTAACTTTACAATCCTCAAAACAAACTTGTGGTAAACTTTGTCTCCATTTTATAGAAATGAAGCTTCAGAGGAGCTAAGTGATTTGCTTAGGGACAACACGGTAGGGCTGAGATTATAAAACTAGGGCCTTCTTCATTACAAAATTCATTCTCTTAAAAGTCAAGTAGAATCAGGGAGAGAAATGCAGTACTACAGCGGTAAAGAATTTGTAGAAAGATTAAAGATATAACAGAGTGAGAGTATAATTGATGGGGCAAGGCCCATAGAAGGTAAGTAAAAATGAGACTCAGAGTCCAGGCAAGAGATATTAATTAACCTTGGACAAGAAGAGGAAAATCACTTCCTCTGAGATGGAAAGACAGAAGTCGAGTAAGTGTGAAAGTAGATATGTTTATAGTATAAGGGATGACAGGAAATGATGAAATTAAAAGTCAATGATCTCTATTTCCCCGTAAAGCAGAAGGCAAGACCTTGTGTGAGAGGACGAGGGTAAAAAGAGAAATTTAAAGGTGATGGTTTGACCAAGCCACTATGGGAAACAAGGGAGGAATGTACCTCAGAGCAGAAAAACCACTTCCCTTTTATCATCAGTCCTTGAATCCTGATGTTTAGCTAAAAATGCTGGGTACCTGAGACATTAAATGCATGTAAACTGCTTTCTTACATGAGATCAAAATTCTTTTGATAGTTATACAATTTTCAGCTAACACCTTTTCATAAATAATACAAAGGGACAAAGCTTCACTTTCCTTTAGATTTATCACAAATTAGCAGAAACTGAATGTTTTTAAGTCCCTGGCTGACGCAAATGGTTCCAAGCACTCAACTACTGGCTAAAAGGAAGTTCAAACCCTCTGATACTGATACAAAATATCTGCTTACGCAGTGAATTACCAGGATCAATGAAGTCTTGTAAAATAATTACAGAAATCAATATTTTTTATTTCAATTAAAAAACATTTATATAAAGTTACCAGCAACCTCCAGATCCACTTAAACTAAACCCTCTACTTTCAGAAATTGATAGTCACAATACATTTTCAGTACCCTGATCATGCTCATGACCCAATTATGAGGCATAATATGGCTTCCAGGATGACAAACCTCTTGTTTTTTCCTGCATCATCAACACTTTTCTCAAACTCCTTTGCTTCTTTGCTTGTTCCTTGCCTTCTCCCTGACCTCAGAATGGCAGAGCACCTCTAGAGTCAGTCTTCTTCTTCTCTTTTCTGTCTACCTCCCCTTAATAACTCCATCCGGTATCATGGTTTTAAATACAAATTTATATCTCCATCTCAGACCTCTCTCCCAAACTCCAGACTTACATATTTAACTGCCTGTTCAACATCTCACTTGGATGTCTTTTAGACATCTCAAAAGCTCAACATGTCCAAAATGAACTCCTGATCTTCTTCCCAATCCAGCTCCCACAACTTTGTCCATCTCAGTCCATGGCAACTCTATCCTTCCAGCTGCTCAGGCAAAACATCATGAAATCATCCTTGACTCCTCCAAACTGTCAAAAACAAAAACAAAACCTGTTGCTACTACTTCAAATTATATCCAGAATCTGACTACTGCTCACTACCTCCATACTGCCATCATCTCTCACATGGATTACCGCAAAGGCCCCCAGACAGCTCTCTGCTTTTATCCTTGCCCTCCACAGTCCAGTCTCAACCACAGCAGCCAGAGTCATTTCAAAAGTAAGTCAGATCACGTCACTTCTCTGCTCAAAATGCTCTAATGGTTGCATAAATTGTGAGTAAAAGCCAGTCCTTACAATGGTTTACAATAATCTACATGATCTTATCCCTATTACTTCTCTACTCATGTTCTATTACTTTCCCCTACTCTAACTCCACTCCAGCCATATGAAACTCCTTCAAGTGTGTCAGGTACTCTTCTGTCTAAGAACCTGTGCTTTAGCTGTTCCCTCTGTCTACAGTGCTCTTAGCCAGATATCATCATAGTTAACTTCCTCACTTCCTTTAACTCTTTACTCGGTAATTACCTTCTGCATAAAACCTACCTTAACCCCAACCCTTCCCAACACCATTACCTTTTCTTTACTTTTTTTTCCCCACAACACTTTTTTCTCCACAATACTTTTCATCTTCTAATGTACCATATATTTATTCTGATTATCTTTTATTTCTATCTTGTCTCACTAGAAAGCTCCATCTCACTTGAAGGTAACTTTTTCTTTTGGTTCTCAGATGTATCTCAAGAGCCTACAACAGTATCTCGCATACAGTACATAGTCAGTTAATATACATAGAATGAAAGAACCAAACCACATATGCCAGTGAACTGTCAGTGGCCAAGGATCTTGGCATTACTAAGAGCCATGAGGTGCTATTCTTTTTTGTTCAATCTAGACTAATAAATTATAAAACCTACTAGCCCTGCCAATGATGGCTCTGGCTATCGTTCCTAAAACAATAAAAACATGAGTTTAATCCAGAAGGGACCATACCCCTGCAGAGGAGTATGGTCCCTTCTGGACTAAATTCACATAAACTTGAGAGTATACAAGTTTACGCGAATAAAATTGAGAACATGCTCACTGTTTGCAGCTATAGCCAAGTTTAGAAGAATTATAACTTAAAAAAGAAGAACTAATGTTCAAAGTGATTTTGATGAATTTGTAAAAGTCTACTTAAAAAATAATACAAACCTTGATAGGTATAAGTATTCTTAATTTTAAAAATAAAAGGTTTACTTTAAATCTTACAATTTTAAGTAAGATTCACAAAGAACTATGCTGTCTACAAACTGTTTTCATAAAAACTCTCATGTTCTCATTCATTCACTGATACATCAATCCAGTGAGAGATGTATTATCATCGACCTTATTTTATAGATATGGTAACTGAGATTAACGGAAGTTAGAAGAATTTTTCAAGGAGACTCAGCTAGTACGTAGAGATTCCTGGATTCAAATACAGGTTCAAGAACTTTTTTTTTTTTTTTTAGCTTTTTGTTTTGGAATAATTGTAGACTCACAGAAAGCTGAAAAACAGTACGGAAGTCCCATGTACTCTCCATTCAATGTCCTCCATTGGTTACACTTACATTAGTACAATATCAAAACCAAGAACTGACATTGATCCATGTACTTTTTATTAATAGTGCTGGGAATCACAATGGACTACAAATAACATGACTCAAAGATTTTTCTTTAACTCAAGAGAAGATAATTTATATATCTGAATTAAGAAGCAATTTCTAGGTATACACTATTTTGCTCTGACAATTATGGGAGTATTACATTCCACTGGACATTTATATTTCATAATATAAGTTTATATATTTGTATTACTAAAATATATAGAGAGAGATGAAAAGCATTCATTGTATGAGTAAAAGATGGTAAAGTAAAAGTTGATCTGCTAAACTTTTCTTCATTTATGTGAGTAGTTATTATGATGATACTGACCAGTCACAAAGACATCTCTGCTCTGGGTAGTCCACAAAAGCTACTCTTGAATCTCACTTATAACCATCCTTAAATTCGAAACCCAGTAGATTTCTTTTTCCCCCCTTCCTTCTGTCTTCACCACAGTAATGTTTACAATTAACTGTTTCATTCTTATGGAAACTTTTTCCTTCATTAGCTTTCAGGACACTATATTCCCTTGATTCTCCTTTGTCTTTTTTGTTGTCTATAACCTATAACCTTTCATCAAAAACCTCAGACTTCTTTCTTAGTGCACAAGTAAGAAATGCAGTCCCATCTGGGACACATCAGTTTTCTCAGGTCAAAAATCTTACTGATCAATTGTCTGGGCAACTTGGCGTAACTATCCACCATTCTAAGGTCTCCTCTACATTTCTTAGAATCCCTTTCCCTGTATAGATATGAGTTAGATTTTCCCATGAGAGGAACTTATGTGAGGTCTGCAAAGAGCAGAAGCCATTATTCTTTGGAGATTGCTAGAGGCAGAGAGAGGTAGATGTTAGACTCTCAGCAGCCTCTGGAAGAGTGCTCAAGAATCACCTGCTTTACTGCTACAGCCAAAAATACATGGCCAAAACTTTGTCAAAGACACTTGATAATTACAGCACTTTCGCAATCAGCTTTTGAGAATCCTGATGTTGTCTTCTCTGTCAGCTTCCCTGACCTTCCAGCTGTAGCTTCCCTGACTTTCTAAGACAACTTCCCGGACCTTCACTCCCCAGCTCTTCCAATATCTGTGTAAGCCCTAATTACCATAATTCCTAGATCAAACCTCTTATTCCCAAAATATTTTAAATGCCTCTATTTTCTTTATCAACCCCAGATTGATAACAATCATGTACATAAAGGTAGATGTTTATACATTCATCCAATATCCTGGAAAGATACAAAAGAGTCTAGCAATGGCAGTTGCCTTTGGAGATGGAAAGTGGATGGCTAGAGGACGGGAATGAAAGGAAAACTTACATTTTACTGTTTACCTTTTTGTACCTTCTTGAATTCTATACTATGAGCATGCATCATATATTAAAAAATGAAGTATTTAGGCTAGGGTCTGGGGACCATGGTTTCGGGGGACAGCTAGGTCAACTGGCATAACAAAGTTTATTAAGAAAATGTTCTGCATCCCAATTTGGTGAGTGGCGTCTGGAGTCTTAAAAGCTTGCGAGCAGCCATCTAAGATGCATCAATTGGTCCCAACTCACCTGGAGCCAAAGAGAATGAAGAACATCAAAGACACAAGAAAAATATTAGCCCAAGAGACAAAAGGGCCACATAAACCAGAGACTCCATCAGCCTGTGACCAGAAGAACTAGAAATGGTGCCAGGCTACCACCAATGACCGCCCTAATGGGAACACAACAGAGTCCCTGACGGAGCAAGAGAAAAGTGCGGTGCAGAACTCAAATTCACGTAAGAAGATCAGAATTAATGGTCTGAGACTGAAGGAACCCTCGAAGACATGGCTCCCGGATGCTCTATTAACCCAGAACTAAAACCATTCCCAAAGTCAACTCTTCAACCAAAGATTAGACTGGACTAGAAAACATAAAATAATACTCGTGAAGACTGTGCTTCTTAGATCAAGCAGATACAGAAGACTAAATGGGCAGCTCCTGTCCCAAGGTGGCATAAGAAGTCAGAAAGAGACAGGAGCTGGTTGGATGGACATGGGAAACCTGGGGTAGAAAGGGGGAGTGTGCTGTCACATTATAGGGATTACAACTAGTGTCACATAACAGTATGTGTATCAATTTTTGTATGAGAAATTAATTCGAGCTGTTAACTTTCACCTAGAGCACAATAGAAAAAATAAATTAAAAAATGTTGAAATCCTAACCACCCCCCAAAAAAAGAATGAATGAGAATGCATGTTCCAAGGCTTTCATTAGTAAAATGATTATGCAGGAAAAAAAACAAAATTAAGTATTTAAAAGTTATATACTCACATGTTGTTGTTAGCTGCCATCGAGTTAACTCCAACTCAGGGCAACCATATGTACAACAGAACAAAATATGGACTGGTCCTGCATCATCCTCACAATCACCAGTGTGTTTGAGTCCATCGTTGCAGCTACTGTAGCAATCCATCTTGCTGAGTCTCCCACACCCTCACTGGCCCTCTACTTCATCAAACATGATGTCTTCCTTTAGCAATTGATACCTCCTGATGATGTGTCCAAGGCAAATGAGCTGGACAATGTTTTGTTGTGATCCATAAGGTTTTCATTGGCTAACTGTCAGAAGGAGATCACCAGGTTTTTCATCCTAGTCTGTCTTAGTCTGGAAGTTCCACTGAAACCTGTCCACTATGGGTAATCCCGCTGTTATTTGAAATACCGGTAGCATAGGTCTCAGCATCAGAGCTGCACACAAGCCATCACAGTACAACAAACTGACAGATGGGTGGTGATACACCCACATAATGTTTTCTTTTATGCCTCTGAGGGTCACATGGACCTGAAGGCTTTATTTTTCTGTCTATGGACATTTACAAGTTTTACTACATCTCAAACCTCTTGTAAGTAACAGTAGAATAGGGAAGGGAAGAATGAGTTCTCAGAAATGAGGTTTTTTGAATGGGGTGAGTGGTTGGGGTCTCATAACAATGTATGTAAAAATAAAAAAAAAATTTGTATGGGAGACTAACTTGAAATCTAAACTTCATTTAATTATAACAATAAAAAAAAGAAAGACAGAAATGAGGTTTTTTGCTCACCAGGAAAAAAATCAGCTATGGAGCTACTGGCCAAGACATCCTGAGTTTGGAAGAAAAAGTTTTCTCATTCATTCACTGGTACATTTAAGAACTACTCATGAAAGATACAAAGATGAAAAAATAAAAAGCCCCCAGTACTATAATCAAGGTCCAGATAAAGTACTGTAAGCTGTGATGACAGGCTAACATTGATGTTGGACCTACAACTTTAGAAACAAAACAAATTTTAGAGACCATTTAGTTTCCAGCATTATGTTTTAATTGCTAATACGCTAATCTTATCTCTCATTCCGAATGAAAACTATAGCTTTTTTTAACCTTATTATTAGGTTGATAATTTCAACATTAGAAACATAATTTGGGAATTTCAGTAAATTGAGGAATTTTTAATAAGGGATTATATAAATTACCACAGTTACTAGACCCTTCAACTTAAATCGTACATTCTGGGGAAAATGCTAAAATGAAGCATTAAAATATTTTTCCTAATTTCCAGTACCAAAGCCATTACTGACTAGTATTATCTCTCTCTCAAAGAATTCAGAATTTCCATACATCTGTCAGTGTTGCTATGATACTGGAAACCATATCACCAGTATTTCAAATACCAGCAGCATGGAAGAGGTTTCAGCACAGCTTCTAGACTAAGACAGACTAGAAGGAAAGACCTGGCAACCTACTTTACAAAATTAGTCAGTGAAAACTCTATGGATCAAAACAGAATATTGTCTAATATAGTGCTAGAAGATGAGTCCCCTAGGTTGGAAGGCACTCAAAATACACAGTGGCCACAACAACAGACTCGAGCATACCCACAATCATGAAGAGGGTGCAGGACTGGGCAATGTTTCATTTGGTTGTACACGGGGTCGCCATGAGTCGGGGCCAACTCAACAGCAACATGTGTTGGGGAAATGAGCACAACTTGACTAAGGCAAGGTCACAGAAGCTTCATAGATACATCTAAACTCCCCGAGGGACCAAATTATTGGGCTGAGGGCTGGGGTCCATGGTCTCAGGAGACGTCTAGCTCAATTGGCATAATATAGTTTATAAAGAAAATGTTCTACATCCCACTTTGGTGAGTAGCGTCTGGGGTCTTAAAAGCTTGTGAGCAGCCATCTAAAATATTCCACTGGTCCCACCCCATCTGGAGCAAGAGAGAATGAAGAAAACCAAAGACACAAGGGAAAGATTAGTCCAAAGGACTAATGAAACACAACTACCACAGCCTCCACCAGACTGAGTTCAGCACAACTAGGTGGTGCCTGGCTACCACCACTGGATGTTCTCACAGAGATCACAATAGAAGGTCCCGGACAGAGCTGGAGAAAAATGTGTAACAAAATCCTTACTCACAAAAAAAAAAAAAAGACCAGACTTACTGGTCTGACAGAGACTGGAGAAAACCTGAGAGTATGGCCCCCGGATACCGTTTTAACTCAGTACTGAAGTCACTCCTGAAGTTCACCCTTGAGCCAAAGATCAAGACAGGCCCATATAACAAACAGTAATACATGTAGCTAAACCATGTATATGAGACTACATGGGCACACCAGCCCAGGGCAAGGACAAGAAGGAAGGAGGGGACAAGAAAGCTGGAGAATGGAAATGAGGAGCCCAAGATCGAGAAGGGGAGAGTGTTAACATGTCGTGGGTTGGCAACCAATGCCACAAAACAATACGTGTATTGTTTGATGAGAAAATAATTTGCTCTGTAAACTTTCATCTAAAGCACAATTAAAAAAAAAAAAAGAAATTATAAAATGAAGCCCTCTGAGATCTGGAAGAAAACTGCCATAAAGTGAGAATTACTGAGCAGCAAGTCATTGTTAGGGTTGTAAGTATATCTTATCCATCAGTACTTTAAGGCTGAAACAAAGGTTGAGACTCACTGCCATAATATATTTAAAGTAAGATTTAATTTATAAAAATCTCAATTGATTCATAACTTATAGGAAAGAACCCATAATATTATAGTATATAGCACAGTATAATATAGTTTAAAGTGAGGTACCCCTGTGTATGTAACAAGTATCATTACACTGTAAGCACTTAAGTAGATAGGATCCTCTTTTTTGGGGCGGGGGAGACTCTTAAGCACAAGATAACACAATACTATAGGAAAAGGAAAGTTAAAAGATCTGTTGAAATCTTCACTATATCTGCTCAATAAGAAGGGAAGTTCCTGCAAGTTTTATCAAGCCACTAATCACTAACAGGCTTGTTCTGCTTTTTAGCATGCCTAAGTAACAATCTTCTTGGTATACTACTGCCTCCTGGGGGTTAGAGTGAATTACTACTCTCCTGAAAGAAACAAAATGTAGATATTATTTTCTACTAACACCACAATGCAAAAAGTCTGTGTCAAATAACAAGTAGGCCTTTCCTAAATAATCTCTTTGGAGAAAAAAAAATTGTGATCTTTATTTCTAGCTGAATAATCGGGAACTAAGTACATAATAAAACTTAATTATAGAACCTGTTACCATCGAGTCGATCCTTAATTACAGAAAGTGGTCGTTAACATGATTAAGAACAGCAAGGCTTACATAGCATTTTGCATTTTCAAAGCACTTAACCAACATTAAATGATCAATCTTTACAACATTCTTGAGGTCAATATCACCACTATCCTTTTATAGAAAAGTAAATTTCAAGGTTAAGTGAAGTACTAGAAATTCAAGAACTAGTCAGTAACTAATAAGCAAAGTGCCTCAAAAGATGTTTAATGCAAAATATGAAGCACTAACACATTTACTCATCTCTAATACCCTACCTTGAGGAGAAATTAATTACTCTATCTAGGGTGCCAAAGTGTTTTCTATTTTCCTCTATTATAAGACTTACCACTTATGTACTACAGTTATTGAATTTTCAGTCTCCCAAGCTAAGCTCTGTACCTCCACAGCACTCTGCACAGTGTCTCACACATAGTAAGACACAGCAGTGAATCACTCTAGTCATTTGTTCAACAAACTATTCAACTGCTACCTGCCAGGCACTGTTCTAGACCCAGGGGATACAGTAGTGAAAAAGAATGCAAGCTCCCTGCTCTCATGGGGCATACATTCTAGGGGGTAAAAGTAGTGACCAAAAAAAGTAGAAAAAAACTATCAGGTAGTAAGAAAAGCTATAAAGAAAATTAAAATAGAGCAATGTGACTACCATTGTCTAAATGATTACTTTAGATTAGGCAGTAATATTCAAGCTGATATCTGAATACAAGAAAATAGCTAGCCTTAATTATATGGCGGAAAGACAATTCCAGGTGGCAAGTGCAAAAGGCCCAAGTGGGGGGAAGAAATACAAATATTCATGGAACAGAAGAAAAGACTCTGGTTAGAGTATAGTGGGCCAAGGAGCAAGTGATAAAAGATGAGATCAGAGAGATGTGCAGAGGCTAGATCAGAGCCTTCTTGGGCCACAATGAAGAATTTTACTCTAAGTGAGATGGGAAGCTATTTAAAGCTCTATAATATGTGTTTGCTGATCTGAATTGCTGTATATTTTCCTAGTACGTAGCACTAAACAGAAAATTAATACTAAGAACAGAAAATTACTATGGTATTGGTTAGGGGGCCTTTCTATTTTAATAAATTAGTTTTTAGTGAAAAGTTATTGTATAATTAAATCTTCAGACTATAAGATAAAACAGCAGTGTCTACTAACATTTTAATAGAAGTTAGAATAATGAGATTTTGACAGTCATTATTGGAAGAAATTGAAGAGCTCCTGCATAAGCCACTGTACATTATAGATGACTACAGTAGGATCTTATGCTAATCACTTATTAATTTTGCAAAGCCTAAGATATCTCCAAAGAGCTCATGGTGAGTGCCAGACAGACATCTGGAGAGGAGGTTCCTGAGTCAAAGTATGAAAGTGTGGTTAAATATATAAAGCTCCTTCTCTTACCAGAGAAATCAGAATGGAAAAAATAATATACATTTAGGAGAGAAAATTTCTGACCACATTAACTGAACAAAATATGAAAACTGCCTAAAAATTAAGGTCAGGTTCATATTTCACCTGAGATGATACAGGCACTGCAGAAGCCTCAAGGCCAACACCAAGCCATCACACCAAGACTCAGTCAATCTCACAATCACTGCAGAGAAAACATTAACATTTGTTCATTCTAGGTGGCAGGTTCCTAAATGTTTGTTACATTAAACTTTGTATGTTTCCTACTCATTTGATGTTTTAAAAACAAGGAGCTCTGTTGTAAATGAAACCTTTGCTAGGTACTCTGAAGGATGTACAATAACTCCTACTGGTAATTCAATTGTTCATCTTCCCAAAAATGTTCTATATGTCTTCTTCACTCCTTTTTTAACTTTAATAATATTATGACATTGAAATCATATCCAGAGCCCTACAAAAGAAACTATGTACACAAGCATTCGAGTAGGGTTTTTTTTTGTTTATTTTTGTTTAAACACAATTTCATCCCTGTTTCTTAAACCAAAATGTAGTTAATGGAAGGCGCTAAGAATTGCCTCCAATACATAGACAGGAACACAAAAGAAGTGACTGAGAGATATACTGTAAAACACACGACTCTATTTCCAATACTCTATGAACACCACCAAAATGATTATAGAGAAGCAGGGTGATTGGCAACCAGCAGTATGGCAACTAATCAATATGATATGATCTATTTATATGGAAAAATACAAAGTACATAGGGAGAACAAACATTGGTGTCATGGATTGAATTATGTCCCCCAAAAAATGTGTGTATCAGTTTGGCTAGGCCATGATTCCCAGCATTGCGTGGTTGTCCTCCATTTTGTGATTGTAATTTTATGTTAAAGAGGATTAGGGTGGGATTGTAACACCCTTGCTAAGGTCACATCCCTGATGCAATGTAAAGGGAGTTTCCCTGGGGTGTGACCTGCACCACCTTTTATCTCTCAAGAGATAAAAGGAAAGGGAAGCAAGGAGAGAGTGGGGGACCTCATACCACCAAGAAAGCAGTGCCAGGAACAGAGCGTCCTTTGGACCTGGGGTCCCTGTGAAGAGAAGCTCCTAGTCTGGGGGAAGACTGATGAGAAGGCTGATAAAGACAGAAAGCCTTCCCCTGGAGCTGATGCCCTGAGGACTTTCAGCCTACTTTACTGTGAAGAAATAAATTTCTCTTTGTCAAAGCCATCCACTTGTGGTATTTCTGTTGTAGCGGCACTAGATGACTAAGACACAAGGCATTCTCAAATTCTGAACCTTTGGTAACTATAATCATCTTTTTAATACCATCTCCATCTTACTGCTTTATTATGACATTACTTGCCAAATGTCTATGATTAGCTTGGCACAATTGCTCATGAACCTGCACGAAGGCTGATCTAACTCTAATGGAATCCACAAAATCAGTCAGAAGTAATTCAGTCCATGAAGAGTCCAGTTAAGTGGAGGCCCTAGTTCCATGTCAATCAGATGAAGGCTCTAGATTAAGATTTTAATATGCTCAAAAGTACCATAAAGTCTCTACTCAGTTAAATACTGATCTAAAGGTAAGAAGTCATTTGTTCCCTAGGTATCTCTGGAACCAGACTAACCTTAGAAATAGCAAATTGACAATCACTGAACTAATTTTAACTCTCTTCCAGTCAATAACAAAATACAGGTGATTAGCTATGATTTTTCCATTCTTCCTTTCAACAAATATTTATGGAAAGTCCACAATGTTCCAGGTACTTACTAGCTTGATTGCCCAGTATAGTTTACGACTGTCATAGAACCTTCATATAAAAATAATAGTATAATTAAATATTCCTTCTTAGCTTTTTTAAAAATAATCTATGTTCAAGGATATGTACCTCAATCAATGTATTAATTAAATATAATTAAGACTGATGTAGAGTATGAAAGTAGATATATAGGGAACGGAAGCAGGGGAACACTTTACATTCCTTCCAACTATATAGTCTAAAAGATGTTATAAGATTCTTACAATAATTAGACTGTTAATATATATTTAATACTTATCATTATGCACTTGAAAATTCACAATCTCTTAAAAGAAAAAAAACATACACCAACACAACCCTTCATCTACACAAGATTATTAAAACATCTACTATTGAATAGCCTTAACTATAAGTTAAACACAAGAGGGCGCACAAGTCTGGGAAATTCTTCATAAAACCAAAGGCAAGTTGCATTTTATGTAACAATTTGCAGTTGTTACTACATGATTATATCGATTTATACAGGATTCTTTATTCACTTAAGGCCAACTGCACTGAAAATATTTCCTTTTCTCAATATATTTTTCCAGAATTCAAACCACTGTTTCTCTGATAACCTAAATTCCTAGTCTAAACTGCCTTTAAATCTAAATGTATTATTATTTTATCATTAAGGAAAATTATGACTTTTAATCAGAATGGTATACCTTCTGATTGGTATAGATTTAAGACATATAGTCTACCTTCTCCTTGGAAAACCTAATATTCAGAAGCTAGCTAGTTCTTAAAATGTTTACTTTAAAGGATCATTAAAAGTTATCCATTGAGAGGCGAAGATAACATGATGCCCTAGAAAGATGCATCATGCCATCCCTCTGCAGCAAAGACCCAATAAACTAAGTAAAACAAATACAAACATCAATCTTGGGACATTAAGCATGAAATAAAGGCATAAAGACTTAGATCAAACACTAAACAGAATAAGAAAGTGAAGAAAAACAGAGAACAAGGAAAAATACAGAGTGGAGGTCCCCTACCAACTCAGACAGCACAGGGTCGCCATCTTGGAGCACAGCCAACAACAACCCCAGACAGGGGGTACAGGAAGGTAACTTTATGGAGTCCCCACCAGGAGACAGAGGACCCGACTTGTATGCCACCCCTCCCCTTCCTGTTGGCCCTCTTCATGCCACCGTGGCTACAGCATCCCTGACTCAGGTCTGGCACTGCACCAAGCCCACACTGTCCCTCCCCTCCCACCACTTGACCACCTGCTGAATAGCGGGAACCAAGCTGATACAACTCCCTGTCTGACACTCCCACCTATCTGGTGAGGGGCTGTGAATGCTCCCATACTGCCTGGACCAACATCAGGAGGCAGACAGCACCTACCAGGTCAGCCTTCAGCCACCTCACCAAACCAGTGTATAGCAAAGCAGACTCGACCTGCCTGCTGCTGCCAAGCCACCTGGACAAGGTGATGAAAGCTACTGTGCCCACAGATGAGTAAGCAGCAAAGCACACTTGGTCCGCCCGCCCTGACATATAAAAACAAAACAAAGAAGCAGGACAAAACAAATGAACACACAAACAACAAATACAGAAAATAATGTCTTAATGTCTCTGAGACAGCATACAATATCAAAATGTATAAAAAATCAGAACAAGATGACTCTAGCAAGTGACCAAAATAAAGAATCAGATGACCTTCCAACAGAAGAAAAGGAAGTAGAACTACCTAACATGGAATTCAAAAGGCTAGTATTTAGGGCCCTCCAAGAGATTAGGGAAGAGATCAAGGAAAACACACATAAGACCAAGGAAAAAATAGACAAAATCATGGAAAACACAGACAAAACCAGCAAAAACATAGCCAAATTTAAAAAAAAACAGACAAAGCAACAGAAGAATTCAGGAAAGTAATATAAGAATAAAACATCAAAATAAAAACATAATTAGAAATCATACAAATACAGTAGCCAGAAATCCAAAAGTTAAACAAGGAACTTTCAGAAATGGACAACTCAAAAGAAGGTTTTAGGAGCAAATTTGAAACAATTGAAGACAGAATCATCGAGAATGAAGACAAATTCCTGGATACTACTTTGTTTGACGAAAAATCAGTGAAAAGAATGAAGAAAACATAAGAATTTTGTGGGACACAATTAGGAGAAAAATTTACATGTGATCAGAGTTCCAGAACGGGGAGAAATAGAAAAACACAGAGAAAATTGTTGAAGATTTCCTGGCAGAAAACTGCAAATATCATGAAAGACAAAAAGTGATCATCCAAGAAGCTCAACAAATCCCAAATAGTATAGATCCCAAAAGAAAGTCACCACAACATATAATCACACTTGCCAAAACCAAAGACAAAGAAAGAATCCTGAAAGCAGTCAGAGAAAAACAAGCAGTGATTTACAAAGGGGAAACAATAAAACTAAGCTCTGATTACTTGGAAGAAACTATGCAGGCAAAAGGCAATGGGATGACATATATAAAACCTTAAATGAAAAAAACTGCCAACCAAGAATAATATATCCTGCAAAACTCTCAAATACGATGGTAAAAATTAGCACGTTTCCAGATAAACAGAAAAGAAGAGAATTCGTAAAAACTAAACCAAAATTACAAGAAATATTAGAGGGAGTCCTTCAGTTAGTAAACCAACAACATCAGACAACAACTGAAGTCTAGGACACAGGATAACATCAGCCAGATACCAACCTAGGTAAAGAACTCTCAATAATAAAGCAAAAAGATTTAAAACACGGAAACAAAGATGTCAGTCTGTAAATAACAACAATGTCAAAACAATAAAAAGGGAATAAACGGTACAAGTATAGAACTTACAAATGGAGAGGAAGTCAAGACGATATCAAGTAATAAAAGACTGGTTCAAACTTAGGAACATAAATTTCAAGGTAACCACAAAGAAAGCCGAAAATGGATGTCAGAAGAGACTGAAATTTGTTCTTGAACATAGAGTAGCTAAAGCTAATGGAAGAAATGATGACATAAAAGAGCTGAGCAGAAGATTTCAAAGGGCAGCTCTAGAAGATAAAGTAAAATATTATTATGAATATAAAATATTAGAATGAAATGTACAAAAACCTGGAGTTAGAAAACCAAAAGAGAAGAAAATGCTCAGCATTTCTCAACATGAAAGAACTAAAGAAAAACTTAGAGGCTCGAGTTGCAATTCTGAAGGATTATATGGGCAAAACACTGAATGATGCAGAAAGCATCAAAAGCAGATGGAAGGAATACACAGAATCACTGTACCAAAAAGAACTGGTCGATGTTCAACCATTTCAGTTGGTAGCATATGATCAAGAACCAATGGTATTAAAGTAAGAAATCCAAGCTGCACCGCAAGCATTGGCCCTAAACAAAGCTCCAGGAATTGCTGGAATACCAACTGAGATGTTTCAACAAATGGATGCAGCACTGGAGGTGCTCACTCGTCTATGCCAAGAAATCTTGAAGACAGCTACCTGGCCAACCAACTGGAAGAGATGCGTATTTGTGGCCATTTCAAAGAAAGGTGATCCAACAGAACGCAGAAATCCAGTTTTGCCAACACAATTTGTTAAAAAGACTGTCCTTTCCCCATTTAATGGACTTTGGGCTTTTGTCAAAGATCAGGTGACCACAGATGGACAGATCTATGTGTGGGTTTTCAGTTCTGCTCCACTGGTCTACGTGTCTGTCACTGTACCAGTACCAGGCTGTTTTGAGTACTGTGGCTATACAGTAGGCCTGTGTGCATGCTTTAAAAATAAATGTGTAAATAAATACCTAAAAAAAGAGAAGAATCATTTCCATCTGGGGCTTATTGTATGCCAGTTCCAATAGGACATGCTGGTGGAGATGCTCATGAGAAAAAGCTTGCTGACACCTGCTTTAGACCAGTAATTCACAAAGTTCATTGAGCATCAAAATCCCCTGGCGAGCTTTTTAAACGAGACCCAGGTTCGATCCTGGCCAATTCACTTTATGTACAACCACCACCTATCTGTCAGCGGAGGTTTGTGTGTTGCTATGATGCTGAACAAGTTTCAGTGGAGCTTCCAAACTAAGACAAACTAGGAAGAAAGTCCTGGTAATCTACTTCCAAGAGTCAAGCCAACTACTGTCAGCTAACATTAACAACATCAGAGAAGAGAAGCACAGAAAAAAAAACTTGATCATAGATAGACAGATTTCTGTCAGTCCATCCTTCCTAAGAAGGTGGTGGGGTAAGGTGGAAGTTTCCACTGGTGGTCAACCTCTAAATTAAAGAGGTCAAGAAAGAGGCTTCACCAGCAGAGGGCTGAGGAATAAGTTTGGGTAACTGTAATTATTACTTAATGTTATGTTGCATAGAAAATAAAAAGACTTTTTTTTATTTAAGGGTTCTGAATCTCTGATTTATTAGACAGCACAGAAATAACAGGTGAGACTATGTTATAAAAAGAGCTCAAGCTGCTCAGAAACAGCATTGGGCTTGTTAAGGGGGAAAAACAATTCTTCAGACTACTGCACAAGAACACAAAGACTCCTGACCCTAAACTAAGTTAAGTATTAAATGGTACACAGACAAGTTTCTTTTAAGACAGGAAGCAGAGGAATCCATAAACTAAATAACATGGTAGAGTCACCGACGTCCAAAGTACGTAAGACCAAGTTGGATTTTCTTATAGATTTTAGAGATTAGACATTTGTGGGATACATCATAGCCAAATTTTTTTCCCCAGTCTGTAGGTTCTCTTTTTACTCTTTTGGTGAAGTCTTTTGATGAGTGTGTTTAATATTTAGAAGATCCCAGTTATCTAACTTTATCTTTTGGTGTTTACATATTGTTCGTTATGGTTTGTATCCTATTTATACTGAGTATTAGGGCCGCTATTTTTCCTTCCATTATCTTTATTGTGTTTGGTTTTATATTGAGGTCTCTGATCCATTTTGAGTTAGTTTTTGTGTATGGTGTGAGGTATGGGTCCTGTTTCAATTTTTTACATATCACATGCAAGTAAAATTTTGCTGAAGATCATTCAAAAGCGGTTGCAGCAGTACATTGACAGGGAACTGCCAGAAATTCAAACCGGATTCAGAAAGGATGTGGAATGAAGGATATCACTGCTGATGTCACAGGGATCTTGGCTGAAAGCAGAGAATACCAGAAAGATGTTTACCTGTGTTTTATTGACTATGCAAAGGCATTCAACTGTGTGGATCATAACAAATTATGGATAACATTGGGAAGAATGGGAATTCCAGAACACTTACTTGTGCTCTTAGACCAAGAGACAGTAGTTTGAACAGAGTAAGGGGATACTGCATGGTTTAAAATCAAGAAAGGTGTGTGTAAGAAAGACCAGACCTACTGGCCCAACAGAGACTGGAGAAACCCTGAAAGTATGGCCCCCGGACACCCTTTCAGCTCAGTAATGAAGTCACTCCTGAGGTTCACCATTCAGCCAAAGATTAGACAGCCCCATAAAACAAAACGAGACTAATGGGGCACAACAGTCCAGAGACAAGGACCAGAAGGCAGGAGGGAACAGGAAAACTTGTAATAGGGAACTGAAGGTTGAGAAGGGACAGTGTTGACATGTCATGGGGCTGTTAACCATTGCCATAAAACAATATGTGTACTGTTTAATGAGGAACTATTTGTTCTGTAAACCTTCATCTAAAGCACAAAAAAAAAAAATTTTTAAAAAAAGGAAAGATGTGTGTGAGGGTTGTAGCCTTTCACCACATTTATTCAATCTGTATGCTGAGCAAATAATCCAAGAAGCTAGACTATATAAAGAAGAACACGGCATCAAGACTGGTGGAAGACACATTAACAATCTGCAATATGCAGACGACACAATCTTGCTTTCTGAAAGCTAAGAGGACTTGAAGCAGTTACTGATGAAGATCAAAGACTACAGCCTTCAGTATGGATTACACCTCAACATAAAGAAAACAAAAATCCTCACAACTGGACCAATAAGCAATATCACGATAAATGGAGAAAAGCTTGAAGTTGTCAAGAAGACAGCAGGCCACTATCTGAGAATCTCTGGTGTGTGAGACAACCAGGCTAAGATTACAGAGCCTATAGGCTAATGCATAATTCAGAATAATTCAGAAGCACATTCTGCCTAACCCAAGATTCACAGCAAAGGAGTATACTCTACACACACACACAGACACACACACACACACACAGTGCTCCAGGTGTGTACCTCTCTTCAGCTTCCTTGTTGTTGTTAGTAGCCATGAGTTAATTCCAACTCATGGCGACCTCAAGCATGCAGAGTAGAACTGCACTTCAGAGGGTTTTCTATGGCCCTTATCCTGTCTGTGACACATGAAATTATTCTGAATGCCAACTTTCTCATATTCTCCCTAACTCCTACGCAGAAGACGCACCTGGCATGAGCACACATGGGAGACACAGACACAAAAATACAGTGAAACCTGTGAAGCTGAACTCGATGGAACTGATGGAACTGCCTTGTTTTTCTGGGTCTCACAAGCTTTCCACCTTGGAAAGGGTGCAGTCTTATCAATTTTCTCTTGCTCATTTTAGTGGAAAATATTTGAGTTTTCCTTCTCTGATAAGTTTCTACTTTATACAGGTTCCAGCTTTCACAGATTTTACTGTATTACTTATCTCTTACATATTATCACACTAAAGAAACAAAAGAAAGATGAGCTGGCTGCCAGAATCAAAAGTCAGGCAGCAGTCCCAATTAGTAGCAGTGAGCTGCAGGTTATGTAGAATGAGCAAAGGCACACAGTGCAAAAAAAAAAAAAAGGATTAAAAAAAATGTATCATTTTAGTAATCAAAGGTCAGGGCATACAGCTAGGAAATGATAATCAAACCCACAAGCAGTCAAAATCCAGTCAACCAAGTTACTTGTAATATGAGCAGGTGGTACAGACCTGATACTACCCAACTATGTGAACTAGAGACTCTTAATATACCTCTTGCCAGATAATTGATCCCGGACCAGAAAGAAAAGGGTGTTCATAAAGCACACTGCCGAGACAATCAGTGAAATTTGAATGGTAGGGACTGGACAGCAGTCCGCAGTATTGTATCAGTGTTAAAGTCCTGACTTTGATGGCTGTACTGTGGTACAAACAGTTAATGCACTTGGCTGCTAACTGAAAGTTGGAGGTTTGAGTCTACCCAAACGTACCTCAGAAGAAAATCCTGGCAATCTACTACCAAAAAATCAGTCAGAGAAAACTCTATGGAGCACATTTCTTCTCTGCCACATGTAAGATTGCCATGAGTTGGAATCGACTTGATGGAAACTGGCGGTACTGTGGTTATACAATCAAGTGTTCTCATACTGAAGGATTCAGAGGTGATAGGATGCCATGTCTACAACTTATTCTTAAATGGTTCAGCAAGTAACAATAATAGGTAGAGAGAAAATTATAAGTCAAACATGGTAAAATGTTAACAACTGGGGAATCTAGATGAAGGGTAGCAGTCCCTGCATGATGTAAACAGTTACAGCACTTGGCTGCTAACTGAAAGATTGTCAGTTTGAGTCCACCTCTACGTGCGTCAGAAGAAAGGCTTGATGATCTACTTCCAAAAAATCAGCCACTGAAAACCCTGGGAGGAACACAGTTCTTCTGCTCTCACACAAAGGAGGTTTCCAGGAGTAAGAATTGACTCCATTGCAACTAGATGGTTAGATAGAATATAGAGGAGTCCTTTGTACTAACGTTACAACTTTTCTCTTTTTCACAGGATTTCAAAATTTAAAATTTTTGAATATATAAAAAAAATTTTAAATGCTTTGATAATGGAGTGTAGTATATTTCAAAAGAAATGTCTAATAAACACATGAAATTATTTCTAAATAAAAGGTTAAAAACAAAAATAAAATGCTTTAACAATAGAGTATAATATTGTTGTTGTGAGGTGCTGTCGCGTCGGTTCTGACTCATAGCAACCCTATGTACAACAAAACAAAACACTGCCCAGTCCTGCACCATCCTCACAATTGTTGTTATGCTTGAGCCCACTGTTGCAGCCACTGTGTCAACCCATCTCGTTGAGGGTCTTCCTCTTTTTCACTGACCCAAAAGTATACTACATCTCAAAAAATTATCTACACCAATAAACACATGAAGCAATTCTAACTTCAGTTCTTAAAAGCCTCTTAGGACTTCAGTTAGAAAGAAAAATATTTCCCTTAAACTAGAAGGTATGCCTTCCAGAGAATTCAAACGAAAGTAATAATGTAAACATTCTAGAAAGTTATCTATAGTTACTTTAAAAATGATAATGTAAAAACAATGTTTTTAACATACCTCTTAAAAACTGAAACAGTAAAGCTAGCATATTGAAAGATTTAGTCAATCTCCTGTAAGAAAAAAAAATCACTAAAGTTAACAATAATTAAATTTATACAATGACTTTCAAAGTTGCTATAATAACACAGACAAGAAGACTGTTACAATTTTGATATTAGTAATACTTCAATTTTCAAAATGATTAATTTTATTTAAGTATATTGGTCATCTACCAATCTAATAATTTACAACTACATTTTGGAAAAAAATATTTATCGGTGTTTCTTGAGGTGCTTTCAGAACTTCTAATGTGAAATGATTTTTTGATACTATTGAAAAATATTTTTATCAAATGACTCTAGAAACCCCAAGATAGTTTCCTCTTTACATTAAGATTAAAAAATGCTGGCAAATTTTTATTACAGGAAACAAGACCAATAGAAAGCTTTAAAAGTTGAGTGTCCTAATAGATTTTAAATAATATCACCACAAAGCACATATCTGTTTTAATCAATGTCATTGTCAAGAATAAGTGTTAAAACAATGCATTTACACTCCTTAGTTATAAATACATACAATCTGGGAGCTAAAAGTGAAACTTGTTACTTATATGTTCATAACTAGGTCATTAGGATTGAACTTTTTTTTTAAACAAATTACAAAGAAAAAAACCTGAGGATTCGAATAACCAACATCCAGTCTACTGAGTTTTCTCTACAGCAACACGTCTCTTCTTGCCAGATTTCTTGAATCATTTCCTAAAGACACAGCATCCATCTTAAAGTAGTTGGTTCTATCTCACAAAACCCTGGTTTCCAAGGAGACGCTTTGGACTTGATATTACCTCCATCTGACGTTTATAAGAAAAATTCCTCTCGGTAAAAAGTCGTGATTTTCCTCTTAGATCAACAACAGAAGATAAAAACTAAACATATAAATAAACAATGCCAGTAGCCTTATGGGAGACTCACTTCAAAACCATATAGAAGCTACCAATCAAATGGTAGCAACTAGAAACTTTTGTTTGTAGTCTTTTCTTGAATAACAAAGAAACAAAGACGACTTTGTACCTTCTTACATGTACCCAAAACAGACAGAAATCTTTCAACCACTTTTTACCTCATCTCTTAGTATAGATTTTTTCAAATCTTATTTATTTTGTTGTTCAAAACATACACAGCAAAACATACACCAAGTCAGCAGTTTCTACATGTACAATTCAGTGACATTGATTCTATTCTTTGAGTTGTACAACCATTCTCGCCCTCCTTTTACAAACTGTTCCTTCCCCATTGACGTAAATTCATTGTCCCCTAAGGTTCCTATCTAATATTTCGAGTTACTGTTGTCAATTTGATCCCATATAGACAGATATTGAAAGAGCACAACGTTCAAGGCAGACATTCTTTATTAGGTAAGCTAAATTACTGTTTGGTTTTTAGAAGACTTCAGGGGATATCTTTGGTTTAAGGTTTAAAGATTATCTCAGGGCACTAGTTTCATTTCTTGGTATAGATTTTTATCTTCTTTTTAAAACTCAAAAATATAAAATTGGTATAATTAGAATATAAAATATTACATAGCTGTTAAAAGTAATTAGGTAAATAAATTGACATCGGAAAATGAACACATTGCAAATCTAACATTTAAAAAGGATCCTTTTTTAAAAAAAAAAAAGCATATAGGTGTGATAGTTAATGCTATGTGTCACCTTGGCTAGGCCATGACTCTCAGTATTATATAATTATCCTCCATTTTGTGATTTGATGTAATTATCCTCCGTGTAGAGATACAATGTAATCACCTCTGTGATGTGATCTGATGTGATCAGCCAATCAGTTGTAAGGGGAGTTTCCTCGAGGATGTGGCCTGCAACCAATATATATATGGACATTCTGGCAAAGCTCACTTGCTTGCTCTGTATCTTGTTTCCAGCTCATCATCATCTAACCTCTGGTTCTTGGGACTCGAGCCAGTAGCCTAATCGCCTCATCTGCCAACTTTGGGATTCACCAGCTCCACAGCCCTGTGAGCCAGCAGCCTGCCATATGAACTGTTGATTCTGGGTTCGTCAGCCCCTACAGCCACATGAGCCAAGAGAAGCCTCCAGACGATGCCTGACCCATGGACTTTGGGACTTGCCAGCCTCCACAACAGTGTGAGTCATTTCCTTGAGATAAATCTCTCTCACTCTCTCTCTCTATATATA
>NW_004444126.1:840383-858286 GCF_000243295.1 Trichechus manatus latirostris | reverse complement strand
ATATATATATATATATATACACACTTCGCTGGTTTTGCTTTTCTAAAGAACTCAGCCTAAAACAATCGGCGCACATGTGAATGCATCTGTGCATGCATGTAGAATTGCAGATGTATTACAAAGGGGCTCAAGAAATATTCAAACTGGATAAAAATATTTAACTACAGGGACTACAGTGGGGAGAGGGGTATACAAGGGAGGAATATAATTTTTATTGTATGAGATTCTTCCAACTACTATGAATTACTTTTATAATTAAAAAAGTATATAGATAGATAGATACACACGCAACACACACGTCCACAATTTATAGACTGGCCAAAAAGACCTGAACAGAACTTCAAATGCATACAAACTACAAGCATATAATACAACTGTGTATACTTAAGACGTAAGAAATAATGGCCTATATTAATAACAATAAACCATTTATTCCCAACGATAAAATGGTAGTAACATTTGTTTTGGTAATGAAATCCATACCACTAAAAGAAGTGACAGCCGGCTGTGGTGGATTTAGCTTATGGTAGAATATAAAGTGTCACTTAAATTTAAAGGAAGTGTCATATTCTTGCATATGAAAAATTCCCTTTCCTGTTTATCATTCCAACTGTCTACAAAAAGCTTCTGAATAACTGAATCTCACCACCTTAAGACCAACAATAAAATTATGCAAAAGAAGAATGTAAGAATGGCAGTGAATTTTATTGTAAATATTTATGGTAAATTTAATATTGGATTCATAACTTTGTTTTTAACGTCATGAGGCAATATGCACAGATGTTAAGAAAAATTAAAGTCATGTAAATTGAGGTTCTAATTCCAACTTTTTACCTTACTCTATGACCCTGGGCAAACTACTTAATCTCCCTGAACCTCAGGGCACCTATAAAATGGAGACAGCACCACCTATAACAGATGATCGTTACAATGATCCGTCTGCAAATTCAGTCGGCCTTTCCAAAGCATATCCCAGATTGCTTGACTTTTCTCTATTTCCACCCACTGCTATTCTGGTACAAGTTAAATCATTATTGGTTTCCCTGATTCTGCTTTCATCCTCCTACTTTCCATTCCCCTCACAGCAGGTTTTTTGGTTTGTTTTGTTTTTTTGTTTGTTTTGTTTTGTTTTTGTTTTTGTTTTTTTACCATAAGTTAAATTACGGAGAAGCAATACCAGAATGGCAGAGTAAAAACCTCCGAAAAGCTGCTCTTCCATAAAAGTACTGAGAACACTAACAAAAATTCATAAAAATCAGCTTTTCAAGAACTCTGGAAGTTAACCAAAGGCTTGCAGCAAGCCAAGAAGTATTTCTTCACGAAAAATGGCTGAATCTCAGAAACAATAGTGAGCTTTGTGGGGTTTTAACTTGCACTATTTCCATCTCCCTTGCCACAGCTCTGCAATAGCCTTGAAAGCCAGCAGCATTCCAACCAGCTGTGATAAGCAGCAGTCTAGGAGTCACTGGAGGGGGAAGATAGTTTAGAACTTCCCAAAAACCGTCATCCCAGAGAATCGCCACTATTTGGCATATCTGGCAGCACTCTGAAAAAATTCCATTCACAGGACTTGTCATTATTTGGCTGTTTGCAAACAGCCCCTCTCCCCAGGGTGTTTGTCAAATAAAATCAGCAGTAATTGCTTATCATTGCAGCTGCCTGAAGCAACAGTACCAGTTGGGCAAACAAAGAGCTGACCAAAAAACTTAAAAGAAAAATCTGGAGAATAAGATGTCCACAGGAGACTCTGGAAAAACTCCAAAATATTTCTGTGAATCTAGGAATGTGCAGGGCTGCGGCATTCCCCGGAGAAACCTGAGAAGGCCCTAATCACTCACCTCTGGCTGACCTTAAAGATCCTCACAAGCAGAAAGTAAAGGCTAAGACACAGTTGAAAACTATCAGAGCATTGACGGTATTCCCCCAACACACACAGAAAGTCTCTTGGCAAAGGCTAGAAGAATTATTGATCCAAGGCATTTAAGGAAATTTCTGTCCAATCATTAGCTGACCACTAAGCTAACTGAGGGGCCCTGGTGGCACGATGGCTAAGAGCTACAGCTGCTAACCAAAAGGTCAGCAGTTTAAATTCACCAGCCACTCCTTGGAAACCCTATGGGGCAGTTCTACTCTGTCCTATAGGGTCACTATCAGTCAGAATTGCCTGGATGGCAATGAGTTGAGTTTGCTGAGTTAAAGCTAACTAAGCAGAGACTTCAGTGGCCACATATTACAAAGAATACAAACTTTACAGAATTAGTCCAGGAAAGTCATTAATAAACAAAAAGCAGTAACAACACACTTTTGGAGAGAGGGGCACCTGATTTCCAAAGTTGCCACATTATATTATTTTAAAAAGCCAATTTTCAACAACAAAAATAAATTATGAGACACACAAAGAAACAAGCAAGTTTGTTTCACAGGGGTGAAAAAAGCAGTCAAAAGAAACTATCCCTGAGGAAATTCAGATGTTGGACTTAAAATTTTTAAAACAACTATTATAAACATATTCAAAAGACTAAAGGAAATCATGTCTAAATAATTAAAGAGAAGCATGAGAACATTGTCTCACCAAGTACAAAATAAAAACAAAGATACAGAATTTATAATAAAGAACCAAATAGGAATTCTGGAGTTAAAATATACAATAACTTAAATGAAAAATTCAGCAGAGGGGCTCAACAGCAGATTTGAGCTGGTAGAAAGTATTAGTGAACTTGAAGATTGGTCAATTGAGATAATCCAGCCTGAGGAACACATACACACACAAAATGAAGAAAATAAACAGATCCTCAGAGACCTGTGGGAAACCACCAAGCATACAAACATATTCATAATGGGGATCCCAAAAGATATGAGAGAAAGAAAGAGGGAGAAAGAATATTTTTTAAAAAAGGCTGAAAACTTACCAAATCTTACGAAAAGTATTATATGTCCAATAAGCTCAATGAACTCCAAGAGGATAAACTCAAAGAAATCCACATCTAAACACATCATAGTCAAACTGTTGGAAGACAAAGACAAAGAGAGTATCTTGAAAGCAGCAAGATAAAAGCAACTCATCATGTACAAAAGATCCTCTAAAAGACAACAGCTGACTTCTCATTAGAAACCAAGGAGACAAAAAGGCAGTGGAATGACATATTCAAAGCACTTAAAGAAAAAGACTGTCAACCAATAATTCTATATACAGCAAAACTATCCTTCAAAAACAAAGAAGAAATTGAGACATTCCAGAAAAACAAAAACTGAGAGAATTCATCGCTAGCAGACCTGCTCAGTAAGAAATACTAAAGGAGGCACTTTGGGCTAAAATAAAAGGACACTAGACAGTAACTTGAATTCACATGAAGAAATAAAGACGACCAGTAAATATAACAGACAGTATAAGTGTATTTTTGTTTATAACTCTTTTCTTCTTCTGATTTAAAAGACAGCAGCATAAACCAATAATTATAAAACTGTGTTGATGGGCTTATAATGTATAAAGATGTAATTTGTATGACAATAATAACACAAAGGAAGGAAGAGGGAACAGCGCTATATTGGAACAAAGTTTCTGTATACTATTGAAATTAAATTGACATTAAACCAAACTAGATTGTTTTAAATTAAGATTTAGTTAATTTAAATTAAACTCATAGGGAAACAACCATGAAGATAACTCAAAAAATATAGTAAAAGAAACAAGGAAATTAAAATGGCACACTAGAAAACATCTTCTTAACTTAAAACAAGGAAATAATGGAGGAAGAGAAGAACAAAAGAGACATAAGACATGTAGAAAACAAATAGAAAATCAGCAAACATAAACCCTACCTTATCAGTAATTACATTAATATAAATGGTTTAAATACTCCAAGCAAAAGGCAGAGACTGGCAAATGGGTAAGAAAACATGATCCAACTATATGCTGTCTACAAGTTAAGCCACTCAATATAGTTTCAAAGTCACAAATAGGTTGAAAATAGAAGTATGAAAAAAGATATTCCATGCAATCAGTAAGCAAAAGAGAGCTGGAGTGGCTATACTAATATTAGAAAAAATAGATTTTAAGACAAAAGTTGTTACTAGAGACAAAGGGAACTTTTTATAATGATAAATGGGCCAATCATTCAGGAAGACATAATAATTATAAACATATATGCACCTAACAACAGAGCCTGCAAAAATTGACAGAATTGAGGGGAGAAATAGGAAATTCAACAATACTCCAAGAGATAGAAAAACTAAGACATAACAGATAGAACAACTAAGCAGAAGATCAACGAGGAAATAGAAGGCTTTAGTAACACTGACTAGACCTAACAGACATCTGCAGAATACTCCACCCAACAGCAATAGAATACACATTCTTCTCAAATGCACATGGTACATTCCCAAGGACAAACTGTATGTTAGGCCATTTAAAAAAGTCTCAATAAATTTAAAATGAATTATATTACAAAGTGTGTTTCTGAACCACAATAAAATTAAATTAAAACTCAGTAACAGAACAAAACTTAAGAAAGTAACAAACATGCAGAAATTAAATAACACACTCTTAGCCTTAAAGTGGAGCCCTGTGGTGGCACAATAGTTAAGAGCCTCTCTGCTAACCAAAAGGTTGGCAGTTCGAATCTACCAGCTGCTCCTTGGAAACCCTACGGGGCAGTTCAACTCCATCCTATAGGGTCACTATAAGTCGGAATCAACTCAACAGCAACAGTTTTAACCTTAAAATATGTCATTCTTCTACTTAAAACCTTCCCATGGCATCCCATAAGTCTTAGAATACAATATAACCTCTTTACCATGGCTTAAAATGACCTGCGTGATCTGGCACCTGCCCATCTCTCCAATCTCATCTCCTACCATTTCCTTCACTGGACCGTGCTCCACTGGCCTTTGTGTTGTTTTCTCAATTAGCCAAATTAAAACTAGCTGTTTATTCTGCCTAAAATGCACTTTGCACAAATCTTCACATTTGGTTCTTACAGATCTCATCCAAAACCTCTCCTCCCACAATCTGTCACATGACCCAGTCATTCTTTGTCTCCAGTACTCTCCTTCCCTTTAGCCTGTTTTAAATTGTCTTCAGAGCACTTATCACTTTAGAACACTTTCATACATATTTATTACCTTATTTTTTGCTTTTCTCCACTAGAATGTAAGCTCCATTACTTCTGGACCCGTGTTTCCCTTGTTCTTGTCTGAGTCACTAAGACTTAGAACAGTGCTTAGAACATAGAAAATGCTTAATAAATACTTGTTGAATAAATGAATTGAAATTATAACATGCACTTACACCCAAAAAGTGTATAATTAATGCACACCATTAAAAGTATGTATAAGAATTCAGCTTAAAATATTATTTTATGCATGTCTGTTAAGCTCCAAGGCATTTAAAAAGGTTTGTGTACTTGTCATGACAAGTAAAAGGCAAATAACCATAAGCTCAGACTCTGGTTTACATTATAGGAAACTGAAATTGAGTAGTCTCCTCAACATCATGTATCAGTGTTAGAACTTGAGAGAGAAATCTGAATTCCTAAGCGTTCTTAATTGATGGACTTCTTTGCCCATGGAAGTAGTATGATACGGTAATTAAGGACAAATACTTTAGAACCAGACAGAACTGGGTGAAAATTCAACTCTCCCAGTTACTAGCTGGGTGTGCTGGACCAGTTAATTTATTTAATCTCTCAATAAGCCAAAATGTTATCCTTTTAAAACTGGGACAAAAAAAATCTACTTTATAAAATTATTATATTAAATTGATATCATACATAAAATGATTCAGACAATCGTGTAAATAAGCATTCGATAAAAGCTATGTTTTTATTACTACGGTGAAACCTGTGAGAGCTGGAACTCAAAGGGACTGCCTTGTTTTTCTAGGTCTCGAAAGTTTTCCACTTTTGACAAGGTGCACGCTTACCACTTTTCTATTGCTCATTTTAGTGGAAAATATTTAGTTTTCCTTCTCTGACAGGTTTCTACCTTATACAGCTTCCAGCTTTCACAGGTTTTACTGTATTATAATACTAGATAAACCAAAGGGAAACATGAGGCCTAGATATTTTTATTTTATTTTTTTACATATAACTCTTTCATCAGCTATAATATCTGACAGATCATGCATAATATTCTGTCATCAGGTATTATTAAACTGTCATCAGGTATGATACCTGATGATAGGACTGTCATAAGGTATAATCAATGAATGAGAATATGGAAAGAGCTTTAAATCTAGGCAGAAAGAGGAGGTACTTTTACAGGGTGCATTAAAATTAATAGGGAAGTCCCATTATGAAACCTTTTTTTATACAGTGTTACACCATATGAAAATCCAACATTCCTTTGGGTTTCTCTTCCTATCTTTGAAGACAGAACTAATTCTGTAACTCATAATTCACACTAAAATCAGAGTAAATACTTCAGAACTGACTTTCTTGAGAAGATGTGATTCAAGAAAATTTCAGAACAGAAATATAAAGGATAAAAAGCCAAACAAAAATAGACAGAATGGATATGCTCTAGGAATAAAAGTACATGATATGTACCATACCTTACATATAGTGAGGAATACTGAGGTAGATTGTGAAAATGGCCACAAATTTTTCCCCTTCATTTATATACACTCTTGGGTAATACTCTCCTACTGTGAGTGGTTCTGGGCTTCACCATACGCCTTGCTTTGGCCAGCGGGACCATAGCAAATGTGACACTTTCTAAGCACACTTATACATCGGTGCTTGCACTCTCTTGCTGCTACTGAAACCCTACAACTGTAAAGAAGCTCAGGAAAACCTGTTGGATGATGAGAGACACATGGCCCAGTTGCCCCTGCTTCCCTGGTCAACAACATGCCAACTGACAGAATCGTGAGTCTGTCCTGGATAGCCCAACCACCAGCCAAACCTCTAGGTTGATCTCAAACACATAAGCAAGCCCAGCAGCAATCAGCTGGGCCCACCCACATTAGAAGAGCTACTCAGATGACCTACAGAATCTTAAACTAAATAAATTACTACTGCTTTATGCCACTAAATTTTGGAGTGCTTTGTTACAGAGCAAAAGCTAATGGATACAAGTCGTTGTTAGCTGCCACTGAGCCAGTTCCAACTCATGATGACCCCATGTGTGCAGAGTAAACCTTCTCCATAGGGTTTTCCAAGGATGTGATGTTTCGGAAGCAAATCATCAGGCCTGTCTTCCAAGGTGCCTCTGGATGACTTTGAACTGCCAAACTTTTGGCTGGTAGTCAAGCACGTAAACAATGCACCAGCCAGGGACTCCCATGTATACAAGTACAACCCAACAATACATTCTCTTTTTTTAATGTACTTCCTGTATTTTAAATGTTTTCTCATGGAGAAGAGTCAGAATGCCAAAACAATGACGAGATCAATAGGCCAGATTAACAAATGAAAACAAAGAAAAAGATAAATCAATTAAATACTATTACCAGGGAAGACAACAGCAGAACTGTACTTGCCTAAAGTAAATGCCCAACAGATAGTTACTGAATTGAAATAAACTAAACAGACCACACATAAAAGAGCAATAGGATGTGACAGGTTATTCAGAAGAACACATATCCTGTATATCTGGTGGAAAATAATTCTTTCTCTTTTCCTCTGTAATATCTATATCTTAATGGAGTATTTTTTCCATTCGGGCATCATCACACTTTAAAAAAAACTGATCAGCAGAAATTGGAAGGATTTAGAAAATTACTACTGAGATTATTATAAGGGGAAGAAAAAATGCTTAATAAAGAACTGGGGTAGTTTTGATAAAAACTACATGTGTATAAATATAGGGTTATTACTAACTTCATTATTATCATCATCACCATTAACATCTATCATGCATCAAATAATTTGCGCATAAAAAATTAGGTGCTTTATATACATTATTTTAATCCTCAACATAACCCCTTCAACGTGTGATGTTAACCCATTTTACACGTGAGAAAGCTGAGGCTTGGGGAGGTGAAGCAACCTGTCAAAGGCTTCACAGTTAGTAAATGGAGAAAAACTTAGGTCGAACTCCAAAGTACCAGCAGTCCTCAATTCACATGGTTCTGATATACACAAATTTCAATTAACCACAGTTTAGTTAAATAATGAAGGAGCCCTGGGTGGCACAGTGGTTAAGTGCTCAGCTACTAACCAAAAGGTTGGCGGCCTGAACCTACCAGCTGCTCCACAGGAGAAAGATGTGGCAGTCTGCTTCTGCAAAGATTACAGCCTTAGAAACCCTATGGAGCAGTTCTACACTGTCCTATGGGATCGCTATGAGTCAGAATCAACTCAATGGCAATGGGTTTGGGTTTTCTTTGGTTAGTTAAATAACACCCATCCCCCCAGCAATACTGTTCAAATTTCACTTACCATAATATATTAAGTTCAAATAAATGCATACAGTCCAAACTTTGCTGCTAGCTCTTCAGTCCACAAATCACTACATATATAAGAGATAGACATCATGATTAGTGACCAATCATATCACTTGTTTCAAAGTCTGCTGGAGATTGGTGACTGCACATCTGTTATTCAGTTCACACACAACTGATAAACCCAAGTAACATTTTACAAAAATGGATATTTGAAAGAGAGAACTGACAAACAAAAATGAAAGTGCAGCAAAGAAACAAGTGATAATGCTGGAAGTAAAATCTGAATCAAACCTACAGGGAGTTACAGAATAAATAGCTGACTGTGGGAATACCGACACAGCTGCCATTAAAGAGATTCTCAATATACAGCTAGAGGAACTTAGTGAAGGTGAACTTATCAACATAAACAAGGAAAGTAGCATGACAAAAGGAACAAAATGTCCCAGAGGAGATAATATTGGCAAAAAATTTCACATTACAGGAACTCTCAGAGATATTTCATCTATGCTGTAGCACGTATCACTACTTTCTTCCTTTTTATGGCTGCATAATATTCCATTGTATGGAGAACCACATTTTGTTTATCCATATGTTAGATCAAAAGGAGAGAAAAACAGATAACAGGCGGAAAATACACTAAGAAATGATGGGAGGAAATTTCCAAATTTCATGCAAGATATAAATATGTAGATTCAAAAGTTTCATGAACACCAAATGGGATAAGAAGAATACCATGCAGGTGCACATCATAGTTAAACCAATGAAAGGCAAAGACAAGAGCAATCTTGACAGCAGCAAGAGAAAAACAACATATTACATATAGGGGAACAATGAGATAATCAGCTGACTTCTCATCAGAAACTATAGAAGCCAGAAGGTAGAAAAACATCTTTTTAAAGTGATGCAAGGAAAAAACCAAAGGGCAAAAAAAAAAAAAAAAAAAAACCCACAAAAACAGAATTCTATATCCAGTGAAAATACTTTCAAGAACAAGGGTAAAATAAAGACTTTAAAAAAAAAAAAAAAGCTAGAAGAATTACTTACCATCAGAACTGCATTGCAAGAAATGCTAAAGTAAGCTCTTTAGGCTAATGCAAAATGATATTAGGTGAAAATTCAAAACATCAGAAACGAGGAAGAGCATCAGAAATGGTAAATGTCTAGGCAAATATTTGGGTAACTCATGTAGCTGCTTAAAGCAAAAATTGTATCATTGTTTTGTGGCCTTATAACGTAGGTAAGCAGGATATATTGAACAATTATAACATAAACTTGGAGGAATGTGAACCTATACAGTTAGAAGGTTTCTACAGTTTATGTGAAATGATTCAATATTAACTGAAAGTGAACTATGAGAAGTTAAGTATGTTTATAAAAACAAAACAAACCCCGTTGCCATCGAGTTGATTCTGACTCATAGTGATCCTATAGGACAGAGTGGAACTGCCCCCATAGGGTTTCCAAGACTGTAAATCTTTACAGAAGCAGATTGTCACATCTTCTCCCAAACAGCAGCTGCTGGGTTCAAACTGCCAATCTTTTGGTTAGCAGCTGAGCACTTAACCACTGCCCCACTAGGGCTCCTCTAATTATGTTAGCAACCAGTAAAAAAGGAAGTAGAGCTAGAAGGCCAATTGAAAGTTTAAAAGAAATGCTAAAAAATATTCAATTAAACCAATAAAGGGCAGAAAAAGGAAGACAGGACCAAAAAGCAAAGAAAATAAATAATAGTAGACTCAAACTCAACAATATTAATAATAGAATTATATGCTAATGGCCATAAATTCCAATTAAAATGCAAAGGTTGACAAAATTGATTTAAAAAGCAAGACACTACTATATGCTGTCCAAAGAGATGACTCTGACAGAGAGAGGCACAGAGAGGTTGAAAATATATTGACAGAAAAAGATACATCATGCTAAGAATAAGCAGAAGAAGGCTAGAATGGCTATGTTATCAAACAAAATAGATTTTATTACAAAAAGTACTCCAGAGATAAAAAGAGACACTACATATTGAAAAAATTATCAATTCATAGAGATAAAAATAATAATAAAGGTGTATATGTTAACAAGGCTTCAAAATACATCAAGCAAAAATTTTACAATATTAAAGGAATAAATAGCCACTGCCAAAATCTCAGTTTGAGATTTTTAACTTTTTTATTCCAGCAATTGATAGAATAACTAGCCCCCCAAAAAAAAAATTAGCAAAGACATAGAAGATATTAACAAAACTACCAAGCACCTTGACTTAACTGGTATCTCCAGACCTATACCTCACAAGTGCAGAACACATATTCTTTTTGAGTGCTCACAGTAGTTCACCAAGATAAACCATATAGTAGGCAATGAAACAAGCCTCAGTAAATTTAAAAGCACTGATACCACAGAGAGTATGCTGAAGGAAGGCAGCTGCCTTCCAGCAGGAGATACACTTCTCTGTGACCACCTATGACCACTTAATTGTACTAAAGTATGCACCCCGGGAACGTAGTTTCTCCTGGTGACTCTTAGCCCCCTATATCATTAATCAGAAAATGTAGGCTTATTTTAATAGACATTTCACCAAAGAGAACATTAAAATGGACGCCAAACACATAAAAAGATGCTCAACATCATTAGCCATCAGAGAGATACAAATCAAAACCACAATAAGATACCATTTCGATCCCACTAGGATGGCTAAGATAAAATTTTAAAAAAACAGAAAATAAATGTTGGCAAGGATGTTGGGAAACTGAAACCTTTATCCATTGCTGGTGAGAATGTAAAATGGTACAGCCATTGTGGGAAACAGCGTGGTGGTTCCTCAAAAAACTAAAAATAGAACTACCATATGACCATGCAACTCCATACCTAGGTATATACCCAAAAGACTCAAAAGCAGAGACTCAGGCACTTGTACACCAATGTTCATTGTTCATTTGGCTATTCATAATAGCCAAAAAGTGGAAACAACCTAAATGCCCATCAACGGATAAAATAGATAAACAAAATGTGGTACATACATACAATGGAATACTACTCAGCCAGTAAGACAAATGAAGTCGTGGTACATGCTACAATATGAATGGAGCTTGAAGACATTATACTGAGTAAGTCAATCAGAAATGGACAAATATTTTATGACTTCACTTATATGAAAAGACAAAACAAGCAAATGTATAGACACCAAAGTTTATTAGTGGTTACTGGGGCAGGAGGGAAGGGGAAGGTGGGGAGTGTACTGCTGATGGAATACTGAGTTTCAGTTTACAGTGATGGCAGAATCACATTGGTTAAATGTAGGGTTGAACAGTCAATTAATATAATTACTATCAATAAGCTGTATACCTGAAAAAAGTTCAACTGGCAAAAGTTGTGTGATAGACAAATTTATAACAACAAAAAAAAAAAAAAAAAAAGAGAGAGAAAGTAGCTGCTGAGACTGCTTATGTACAACCAAATACCTCACGGAATTTGGTTTCTTGGTTTGAAAGTTTAGGGTCATAGTTTTATGGGACATCCCAGTTAACTGGCCTAATAACATGTTCTTCTAAAATAAACTGGGAGCTAAAGGACAGGTAGATTCACTGAAAATAAACTATATACAAAACAAAGATAATAACACAAGCCTTGCACTGTTTAAAGAAATATAGATAATTACAATGATTTATTGGGGGAAAAACGTTTCCCTGAAAAAATAACATTCTGAAAATAAGCAGTCATTGACAGTGAACTAATGTTAATTATTTTGAATTGAAGGAAAGAAACATAATCATCATATCCTATCTAAAACACTTGGAAAAAAAGCAAGGTCCAAAACTTACATAAGTAACTACAATGAATTCTATCAAGAAGCTAAGTAAAAAAATTCAAATCTGAAAAGTACAGAAGAATCGAACTTGGATATGGAAAGCACACTTCCACAGCACAAAAAAGGAAGCCATTCACTAGTGGTCCAGCTCAACACAGCCATTCTACATTCTGTTGAAGTACATATTGTTAAAATATTAATAACAGCACTGAATCAATAAAACGTTACATTAAAATAAGAAATCAGTGCAGAAGATTCTGTGAAAGTAAATGAAATTTCTACCTTTGGCCATTTGGGATTGAGAAGTCGGGCTTTGATGGCATCATCCAGTGCCTTGTCATACTGCTGGATTTTCATGTAGGCTGCAGATCTATTGCTGTATAAGATGCAGTTTTGAGGGTCAACAGCCAGGGCTTCATTATACAGAACGATAGCTGTGTGGAAATCTCCATCATGACAGGCCTGGTTACTCTGACGAACTTTCTCAACAAACTCAGCTTTGCTCAGCACTGGTCCATCAGGACTTCTTCGGCCAATAGTCTTAGCACCAAAGAAAGGAATCTACAAACAAAGAAACTTTGTCAAACAAACTTCAGATAATCTAGTGGAGTCCCTGTCTGAACCTCCAGAGAATCTGGACATTCTTCATAGTCTGCTTTACATTATGGTTTTGTGCCTTGAAATACAGTAAGCTTTCCACGAAGCAGCACATTGCCTCAAATATACGTGTATGAATGCATACACATATGTGTGTGTGTTGACTGATTGATTGAGATAATGAATGAATGCCAAAGAATACTCAGGCTTTTCCTCGGCAACTTTTCCCCCACCTTGGCAACTTAATGTTATACCGAGGGACAAAACAAAATACAAATCTATGCAGACAGTATGATCTCAACTATGTTAAGATACTTGCACTTAGAAAATAATGAAAGGAACAAGATGAAAATATTAACTACACTGAATTATTTCTGGATATAAGATTATGGGGTATTTTCTTAAACTTTCCTCTTTCATCCAAATGTTATACAATGAGCATAGGCCAAGTATGGTGCAATTAATTACTTTTGTGTGTGGCCTTTCTAGCCCTGGTCTTGTAACTCCCACCCAGGTGATTGGGCAGGACTGTACGATAGGGTAGTTGTCGCCGACCAAGAGGACTGGTCAGTTTTGCCTTAAAAGAGAGTCAATTCCAGAGCAGACAGGAGGATCCTACCACCACCAAGGAAGAAAAGCTAGGTGAGGAGAGTGCGTCCTTTGGACTCAGGATTTCTGCGCTGAGAAGCTCCTGGAAGCAGGAGACTGGGAGAGAGAGAGCAAGCTATAACCCTGAAGGCAGTGAGTGGCAGGAAAGACCCAGCAGCAGAGACCTGGTAGCAGGAAATGGCGCAGTGGGCTTCCTGGCCCTTGGAGAGAGAAAGCTGACTGCCTCTGGCAGAGGCCTAGGGCCAGGGAAAGGCGTGCCTTCGAGCACAGCTGGGAAGAGGCTGTCCTGAGGGAAAAACTGTATCTTGAGTGTTCCTGAGTCTGAATTGTAACCTGTTACTTCCCTAATAAACCCCATAATCTTAAGTATGGTCTGTGAGTTCTGTGTGGCCACTGCAATGAATTACTGAACCCAGCAGAGAAGTAGAGTGCTGTGGGAGGGACAGTTGGTGTCAGAATTGGTAAAGATGGCAGAAAGAGGTGGCATGTCTGACTCCTGCCTCATACCAATCAGTCTTGGACTGTTAGTCTTAGTTCTCCTTCCTCCTTGTGAAGTTAGAAGAGGTCAGACACTGCCCCCAAACTGTTTTTACATCAAGTTTTTATAAAAATAAATAAACTGTTAAAAATAAGTTTAATGTACCACTGAATATCTTTAAACTGGCAATACTTGGTAACTATAATTTGGCCACTACCATGGAATTTCAAAGACAAATACAAGTTTGTGGAGACAAACCCTCCCCCCCACAATTAAAAATCTATAAATTGCATACTGGCAACTTAAGATCTGCTTTCAGTGTTTATTTTTCAGAATCACTAAGTTTCCTATGACTTTATAAGTGACCTCAAAACCAAAGGGAGCTCAAAACCAAAGAAAACTCCATACGGCTATGGCCAACTGATTTTCAACAAGGATGCTAAGTTTATCCAGTGAAGAAAAAATAGTTTCTTCAATAAATGGTGATATGACAACTGGATTTCCATATGCAAAAGAATGAAGTTGGACCCGTACCTCACACCACATAAAAAAATTAACTCAGTTGGTTCAAAGATCTAAATGTAAGAACTAAAACCATCAAATTCTTATAACAAAACATAGGAGTAATGCTTCGAAACATAGTTTTCAGCAATGGATTCACGGATATGACATCAAAATCTCAAGCAACCAAAAACAAAATAGACCAATGGGACTTCATCAAAATTAAAACATTTTGTGCATCAAAGGAGTTTATCAGCAAAGTGAAGAGATAACATACAGATTGGGAGAAAACGTTTGGGAACCATGTATCTGATAAGAGTTTGCTGTGGATTAAATTATGTGCCCCCAAAATATGTGTTGGAATGCTAACCTGTGGATGTTGCCCTGTTTGGAAATAGGGTTTTCTCTGTTATGTTAATTAAATCATACCCAAGTAGGGTGGGTTCCAAAGCTAATCATTTCTGAGTTATAAAAAAAGCAGATGAGACACAGAGAAATGCATACATGGGGGAAAAGATGCCATGTATGGATCACCAAGGAATCAAGGAACACTTGGGGCTACAGACAAGGAAGGAATCAACATGGCCCAGACCTGGATTTGGACTTTCAGCTCCAGAGCTATGGGAAAAAATTTTTCTATTCTTTAAAGCCACCCACTTGTGGTATTTCTGCAATAGGAGCACTAGGAAACCAAGACAGGTTTAATATTCAGAATATATAAAGAACTCCTATAACTCAACAACAAAAAGACAACCTAATTTTTAAAAAATGGACAAACAACTTGAATAGACACTTCACTAAAGAAGATAAACAAACGGCCAATAAGTATATGAAAAGAAGCTCAACATCATTAGTCATTCGAAACCAAACTCGTTGCCATCGAGTTGATTCTGACTCACAGAGACCCTATAGGACAGAGTAGAACTGACCCACAGGGTTTCCTAGGCTGTAATCTCTATGGGAGCAGATCTCCAGGTGTTTTCTCCTGTGGAGCAACTGGTGGGTCTGAACCGCCAACCTTTCAGTTAGCAGCCAAGCTCTTAATCACTGCGCCACCAGAGCTCCTTTTAGAACTACCTATGACCCAGCAATTACACTCCTGGGTATATACCCAAAAGAATTGAAAGCAAGAACTCACACAGGTATTTGCATATCAATGTTCACTGCAGCATTACTCACAATAACCAAAAGGTGGAAACAACCCAAGTGTCTATCAACAGCCAAATGGATAAGTAAAATGTCGTTGTTGCTGTTAGGTGCCGTTGAGTCAGTTCCAACTCATAGCAACACTATGTACAACAGAATGAAACACTACCCAGTCCTGTGCCATCCTCATAATCGTTGATATGTTTGAGCCCATTATTGCAGCCACTATGTCAATCCATCTTATTGAGGGTCTTTCTCTTTTTCGCTGACCCTCCACTTTACCAAGCATGATGTCCTTCTCCAGGGACTGGTCCCTCTTGATAACATGTACAAAGTATATAAAAATGAATTCTCATTATCCTCCCTTCTACGGAGCATTCTGGCTGTACTTCTCCAAGATAGATTTGTTCATTCTTCTAGCAGTCCATGGTATATTCAATACTCTTTGCCAACACCATGATTCAAATGCATCAATTCTTCTTTGATCTACCTTATTCACTGTCCAGCTTTCACATGCATATGAGGTGATTGAAAATACCATGGCTTGGGCGAGGCACACCTCAGTGCTCAAAGTAACTTCTTTGCATTTTAACACTTTTAAAAAAAATGTAATATATCCATACAGTGGAATATTATTCAGCCACAAAGAGAAATAAAATTCTGATACAAGCTAAAACATGGATGAATCTTGAAAACATTATGCTAAGTGAAATAAATCAGACATAAAAGGAAAAATATTGTATGATCTTACTTATATGAAATGTCCAGAATAGGCAAATGCATAGAGACAAAAGTTTGGAGGTGAGAGGTAGGAAGGGAAGCAGGTGGGAGGGGAAGGGTGGGGCGTGTTTTGCTTAAGAGGCAGTAAGTTTTTATTAAGGGTGATAAAAAATTTTTGAAAAAGATAATGGTGACTATTGCATAACATGGTAAATATAGTTAATGTCACTGAACTGTACATATAAAAATTGTAGAAATGTTTTATTACATAAATTTTACCACAATAAAAGTTAAAAAAAAAGCACCATGGGGCTTAGTATACCATAGCAGGAGGATGGAAGGAGGGTGGCATGAGACAGCTGGAAAGATGAGAGACTGCTGAATTTCAACCAGAAAAATAATCTGGATTTGGCAATGGAGAACAAAGGATGTTGACCCTTCTTCTTTGCCCTCTATGTTGGGGATAAAGGAAGGAAAAGGAGAAGCCTATACTGGGAGGAATTTCACAGGAAGTAATATCATTAACGGGAAAGCCAGGTTCACTTATACAAGGGAAGCAGAAAGAACAGTAGTGAGGAAGAAATGAAGGATATAGAAAAGTTTCATAAAAATGGGAGGTGGGGGGGGTGGGAATCATGTGGAATAACAATAGGACCTGGGAGCACAAGAAAGCAAATGCTACCTCTAGTATTCATTAGGATTGTTCACAAACATTCTGGTTCAGAAAGTAGACAGTATGGACTTGCTTTGGCCAATGAAATATGTTCAAGTGACATATGGCACTTCCAGGTGGAAGCTTTGCAAACTAGTGCACAATTCACCACATTCTCTTGCCCTAAAGCAATTTAGAAGCATGTGTCATAGTGGAGCTTTAGTCACTGTCCCTGAGTGACTGAAGAGCACAGCCCACTTGCTAACCCATGCTAGACATGTTGCATGAGTGAAAAATAAACCATTGTTGCTTTGAGTCATGGAAGGAAAAAAATCAAAAACAAAGGGAGTAAATGAGTCAACTGTTATTCATTTTTAAAACAGAAAAATTATAAATTGCATTAGAGTCCCACGGGAAGAAATTTAACACAGTAGTATCAGGAAAGGCAGCTTACAAGTCTAAGCAAGGCAAGCCCTAAGTGAACTTTTTTTTTTTAAGTGTAATTTTCTTCTCCAGCTCTTCCTTTAAGACCTAGCTCACTCCCTCCATTTAAAGAGGGTGGATCTGATTTGATCTGGTATAACATCCTAACATGTACAAAAATGACAGACTTAAAAATAATTTTTTTAAAAAGTGATAAACTCCTCACAGAGGTATTAGCATAGAAAAAAAAAATTCTACAGAGAGAGAATTCCACCGACAGGAGGAAGAAAAGCAGCTCTAATCTCCAACATGGGCAACCACTATATTCCTCTCATTACAGAGATATCATGTCCTAGATTTCCAGGACAATTCAAAACATTAAAATATCCTTGAAGTTTCAAATATCAGTGACCAAATTATATCCTCCAAATTCTTCATAACAAAAGTGGCTAACCAATAATGTATTCTGATTAGTTTTTCAAAAATAAAAGAATTTGAGAACCCAGATGTAAATCCATCCACCTACGGTCACCTGATCTTCGACAAGGGCCCAAAGTCCATCAAATGGGGAAAAGACAGTCTTTTTAACAAA
>NW_004444126.1:838118-839765 GCF_000243295.1 Trichechus manatus latirostris | reverse complement strand
GGAACTCTTATGCACTGCTGGTGGGAATGCAAAATGATACAACCATTTTGGAAAATGATATGGCGTTTCCTCAGAAAACTAGAAATGGACATACCATTCGATCCAGCAATTCCACTCCTAGGAATATATCCTAGAGAAATAAGAGTCATCACTCAAATAGACATATGCACACCTACTACAATCACCTCTGCCTGTCTAGGACTGTAGGTGACAGCCTGCACCACACATTTGGTGACTGACTATCTGGACACCTAAGCTGAATTCATACAAGGTAAGTAAACGCACTCCTGGGCTCACATACCTAGAAACAGATCTAACTAGCTGGTGACAGGATGTTAGAGTTTAAAAGGCACTAATTATTAAACTAGCTCACACGAGCAGCCTATCTGGACATATCAAAATAAAACAAAACAAGAAGCTAGGACACAATAAGCAAACATAAAATAAATAAATATAATAATGTATTCATGGCTCAAAGACAAAAGTCAATATCAAATCACATAAAGAGGCAGACCATGATGGCTTCAGCAAGCTCTCAAAACAAAGAATCAAGAAATTTTCCAGAGGAAGAGAACTTCTTGGAATTACCAGAGGTAGAATATGAAAAATTAGTATACAGAACTCTTCAAAATATCAGGAAGGAAATCATACAAAACGCAGCACATCCAAGGAACATACAGACAAAGCAACAGAGGAACTTAAAAAGATTAAAGAAGAGTAAAATGACAAACTTAACAGGCTGCAAGAATCTACAGAGAGACAGCAAACAGAAATCCAGAAGATGAACAATAAAATTTCAGAATTATACAACTCAATAGAAAATCAGAGGAGGAGAATGGAGGCAATGGATGTCAGAATCACTGAGACTGAAGATACAGCATTTGACACCAACTTATTTGAGGAAAAATGAGATAAAAGAATTTTTAAAAATGAAGAAACTCTAAGAATTATGTAGGACTCTATCAAGAGGAATAACCTACAAGTGATTGAAGTACCAGAATGGGAGGGATAACAGAAAATACAAAGAGAATTGCTGAAGGTTTGCTGGCAGAAAACTTCCCTAATATTGTGAAAGATGAGAAGATATCTATCCAAGATGCTCATCGAACACCACACTAGGTAGATCCCAAAGAAACTCACCAAGACACATTATAATCAAACTTGACAAAAACAAAGATAAAAAGAGAATTTAAAGAGTGGCTAGGAATAAACAAAAACTCATCTACAAAGGAGAGTCAATAAGAATAAGTGCGGACAAGTCAGCAGAAACCATGCAGGCAAGAAGACAACGGGATGACATATATAAAGCTAGCCAAGAATTACATAGCCAGCAAAACTGTCTCTCAAATGTGATGGTGATATTAGAGCATTTCCAGATAAAGAGACGTTTAGGGAATTTGTAAAAACCAAACCAAAATTACAAGAAATACTAAAGGGAGTCCTCCAGTTAGAAAATCAATAGCATCAGATAACAACCCAAGACTAGAACACAGCACAGAGCAACCAGATATCAACCCAGGCAAGGAAGTCACAAAAATAAATCAAAGCTAAAACACTGGCAACAGGGAAACAGGGACGTCAATATGGAAAGACGGCAACATTAAAACAAAAAAGAGGGACTAAAAAATGTAGTCATAGATCTTTCAT
>NW_004444126.1:820610-838018 GCF_000243295.1 Trichechus manatus latirostris | reverse complement strand
AATTAATTAATTAAAATTAAATAAAAATAAAGATTTTTTTCCTTAGATGCACCAGCCACACTGCAAATGTTCAATAGTCATGTGTGGCTTGTGGCTATCAGACTGAACAACACAGATAAAGAACATTTCCATCTTCATAGAAAAGTTCTTCTTTCTGATGGCTGGTTTAGATTTTTGTAGGTTATCATAAAGATACTTGAAGAAGCTAATGCAAGAGTCGAAGAGAAAAGGAGACAGGCCACGAGAGGTCATCAGCTCTCCAAATGGCCAAACACTAAAGCAGACTTAACATTAACCCTTACAATAAATCCTCAGTCCTTAGGACAATTAATTAAAACATTTCTGTTATGGGTTACACTGTGACTCCCAAACGGATATGTTGAAGTCCTAAACTCTAGTGCATGTGTATTTATTTCTCAATAAGATCTTTGCAGATATAATCAAATTAAGATGAGGCCATACTGGATTAAGGTGGTTCTTCATCCAGTATGACTGGAATCCTTTAAAGAAGAGAAGAGACACACAGACACACAGGAAGAGCATCATGTGAGGACGAAGGCAGAGACTGGAGTGATGCATCTACAAGCCAAGGGACGCCATGGATTGCCAGCAACCACCAGAGGCTAGGAAGACATGAGGAAAGATCCTCCCCTTGAGCCTTCAGAAAGAACATGGTCCTGCCAACCCCCTAATTTTGAACCTCTAGCCTCCAGAACTGAGAATAAATTTCTATCGTTTTAAGCCACCTAGTTTGTGGTAATTTGTTACAGCAGCCATAGGAAACTAATACAACTTCCCAAACTCTTCCTTGAAATGCTCTTAGTAGGTGTCCTTGAAAAGGTATTCAATAATTTAGTGGAAATTAAATAATTTGGGAAAAATTATTTACCCGTTTCTTTAAAAATCCTATTCCTTCAGACTGAAGACCTCTTTTTGCTAATTCTGTTGTCAGTAATTTCAATAATTTGGAGGAAAACAGATTTTGTGACTTCAAGACCTCCATATTAGTATTAGTATGCTAATGATATTGTGAGTCTCCAAGAGACAGAATATACAATGTTTCCAAATAATAATTATTATAATAATTACTGAGCACTTAATATGCACCTGGCACTATTCTAAGTGGCATTATATTAACTCATTTAATCTTCACGAAAATCCTATGAAGTCGGTACTATTATTATCCCCACTTTTAGATGAAGAGACAAGGCATGGAGAGATTAAATAACTCATCTATTAAAAAAGGAGGGTGTGCCATTTCCTTGATAATCTTATAATGTATTTTTATCATATATGTTTAAATGAAGATCAAAATAAGAACCAAAAAAAAGGAGAATGTCAAAGTAATAAGCTAACAAATAGAGGTGTTGTGATTCAAACCCAGGCATTTTGGCGCTAGAGTTCATGATCTTAACCGTTATATACGTCCTCTCAAAATTATTTGAAAACAGAATCATTTATCTACCCCCTAAAATATCTAAGATCTTGCAAAACTTTATGCCTGGAGTTCATGAAATACTAAAAGGTTACTTAGGTCTGTCTCTTTCTTGCAACCTGAATAAGCTAATCTAGAACTATGCCCTAAATTACTTTCGCTCATTTTAAAATGTTCCAGTTCCCAGTGTATAGTCTTTGTAAACTGTTGAGATTTTGTTTGTTTTGTTTTAAGAAAGGCTAGGTCCATCATCCCCCAAACTACATTCACTTGTTAATTCCCACATGCCAGTGAAAAGCAGAACAACAAATCATTCAATATAAACTCTAATTTGGAAACTTTCCACAACATAATTCTGGTATCATAACCTTTGTACTTCTACACTGTTCTATTCATTTGAGATGGTTATAAATAAGTCAACACCATTTTATTAGGTAAATAGAGCCAACTTCCTTCTTTTAAGGCTAATGTGAAAAAAGTTTGACTTGTTTACTCATCATAACAGGTATTCAAAAGAATACACAAACTCAAAATTAATTATTAAAATTTCAAATTCAACCAAGTTATAAATGCATGCAACTTAAACATTTAAAACACAGCATGAATAATTTATATTATCACATGCCATTAAATTTTAAAAGCATTACTTTTCAGCAATTATGACAAATAATAAAAATCCCTGAGGCTATTACTAAGCTCTGAACTTACTGGTACTTTCACACCCTCCTATCCGGATAGACACTTTGTGAGAGATGAACCAGTGAATGAAAATCACTAAAGGACCTTGTTCCTGTTAAAATACCAACTTTATAAAAGAAAAAATCATGGCTCACATACAAATATAAAATGAACACACACCAAAGACTTTATTTAACTCATTAACTAATGAATAAAGCAGTAAATAGAGAAATCAAAGTACCACCCATGTAGAGACAATCAAGAAGGCTGAAGTGATTTTCCAAATAGATGCACAATTGGCTTTTTCAGGGGAAGAAAAGGAAATCAATGGTCCCTTCACCCAGAATGAATTCATTTGAATACACATATGGACAAGAATCAACTGCACTACTTTCAGTTATCTACAATGTTAAGGGTTATAAAATACTTCAAAGACAATGAAAGATACAAAGCCCATAGAATCAGGTAACCCAGCAGTGTGCACTGCATGCCAGACAACCTAGATATCCATTGAAGACACCCAGTAATCTTTTTGGTCCATTTCAACTCTTTCACATTTTTTTCCTGACAATCCCAAAGCGAAGTATGGATAGACAGGTTAGACAGATAGACTGATTAGATTGGCTGACTAGACAGATTAGATAGACTGGTTGATTAGATAGACTGACTGATAAGACAGATTGATTGATTAGATAATTTGATTAGACAGATTAATTTATTACATTGATTGATTAGATTAGATAGACAGACAGACAGATAGATGCTGTCAAGTAAACTCCAACTCATGGTGACCTTATGTACAAAAGAGTGAATCATTGTTCAGCCCTGTGTTATCTTCACAATTGCTGGCATGTTCAAGTCCATCCTTGCAGCTATTATGCCAATCCATCTCACTGAGGGTCTTACTCGCCCTCGCTGGCCCTTTACTTCATAAAACATGATGTCCTCCTCCAGCAAGTGATCTCTCCTGATAATGTGTCCAAAGCAAGCAAGTCAGACAATATTCTGTTGTGATCCATAAGGTTTTCACTGGCTAATTTTTTAAAGCAGATTGTCTTAGTTATCTAATGCTGCTCTAACAGGAATACCACAAGTGGATGGCTTTAACAAACAAATTTATTCTCTCACAGTATAGGAGGCTAGAAGTCAGAATTCAGGGCACCAGCTCCAAGGAAAGGCTTTCTCTCTCTGTTGGCTCTCGAGGAAGGTCCTTGTCATCAATCTTTCCCTGGTCTAGGAGCTTCTCTGCACAGGGACCCTGGGCCCAAAGGACATGCTACACCCCTGGCACTTCTTTCTTGATGGTACAAGGCCCCTCTCCTCTCTGCTCACTTCTCTCTTTTCTATCTCAAAAGAGAATGACTCAAGATACAACCTAACCCTGTAGATTGAGTCCTGCCTCATTAACATAACTGCCTCTAATCCTGTCTCATTAACATCATAGAGATTAGAATTTACAACACATAGGATAATCACATCAGATCACAAAATGGAGGACAACTACACAATACTGGGAATCATGGCCTAGACAAGTTGACACATGTTTTGGGGGGACACAATTCAATCCATAACATAGATCATCAGGCCTTTCTTCCTACTCTGTCTTAGTCTGGAAGTTCTGCTGAAGCCTGTCCACCATGAGTGACCCTGCTGGTATTTGAAATACTGGTGGCATAGCTTCCAGCAACACAGCAACACACAAGCCATCACAATATCACAAATTGACAGATGGGTGGTGGGAAATACACTAGAATCAAGGGAAAGGAGCTACCTTTTAATGAAATAAATATGATCAAAGGAAGCCTACCATGAGATAATTAGAAGGAAGTGGTGCTGGAAATGAGCAAACACACAACCCAGCAGGAAACTTGAAATGGATAATTAATATAATTCTCTATGTATTCAGCATCATCCAGTGGAGAGAGAAAACTAGGTCAAAGAATAGAAGTATAGGATTCTAAAATTCACAGTCACCAACATTATTACAAAATACATTTTAGTAACAACATAAGAGTCATGGTTGACAGGAATGGTCTCCAGACAGTGTTCTATGAGGTGTGAAACAGGACTGTAGTCTAACCCCTCATCTCACGCCTATCTTTTTAAATTTAATTCTTAAGATTGGAAGCCGCTTTTAAAGATCTAGATCAGGGGTCAGCAAATTATGGCATATGGATCAAATCCGGCCCACCAACTGCTTTTTGGAAATAAAGCTACTTCTATTCATTTACATATTGTCCATGGCTGCCTTTGCAGTACACCAGTAGTTGCAACAAGCACCATATAGCTCACAAGTCCTAAAACATTTACTATCTGGCCCTAGAAAAAAAAATTTCCAACCTCCAATCTAGAAAGTATTGGTTCCCAATAATTTCAAGTCTCTTGACCCTTTTTAAACATCAAAAATTTTCCTGATCTTTTATTTGTACATTTTAAGACAGCTAATTGAGAAAATTTGCTTGCTGAACATGAAGGGGCCTTGATGCACTTACTGACGAAGATCAAAGACTACAGCCTTCAGTATGGGTTGAACCTCAACATAAAGAAAACAAAATTCCTCACACTGGCCAACAAGCAACATTATGATAAACAGAGAAAAGACTGAAGCTGTAAGGGATTTCAATTTACTTGGATCCACAATCAACACCCACAGAAGCAGCAGTCAAGAAATGAAACAACGTATTGCCCTGGGTAAATCTGCTGCAAAAGATCTCTTTAAAGTGTTCAAAAGCAAAGATGTCACTTTGAGCACTAAAGTGCACCCGACCCAAGCCACTGTGTTTTCAATCACCTCATATACATGTGAAAGCTGGACAAGGAATAAGGAAGGCCCAAGAAGAATTGATGCCTTTGAATTATGTTGCTGGCAAAGAATATTGAATACACCATGAGCTGTCAGAAAAACAAATAAATCCGTCTTGGAAGAAGTACAGCCAGAATGCTCATTAGAAGCAAGGATGGCAATACTTAGTCTTATGCACTTTGGACATGTTATCAGGAGGGACCAGTCCCTGAAGAAGGACATCATACTTGGTATAAATAGAGGGTCAGCAAAAAAGAGGAAGACGAGATGGATTGACACAGTGGCTACAACCACCGGCTCAAACATAGCAATGACTATGAGGATGGTGCAGGACCGAGCAGAGTTTTGTTCTGTTGTACACAGGGTTGCTATGAGTCGGAACCAACTCAACAGCGCCTAATGACAACAACAACTGAGTAAACACAATAGCAAAGGGCTAATCTGAATTCATTATTGCCTTTAAATACACTTGTATTTTTCCTGTTAAAATACCAACTTTTTAAAAGAAAAAATGTTGTATCTATATATATTTGAAAAAGCAGAGGCATATATGTGAGCAAGTTATTTCCTTATTTGTTATTATCTGCTAGTCCACAGATGATGCTTGGTGTACACGTGAACTGAAGCCTGGACTCCCCTCGGAGTCCACTCAACAGTAGGAACCACTGATCTGGTGCAAGTTTCTTTGCCACAGAGAATAAAAGGTTATGCTGGTGAATCAATTCTGCTATGTTATTACTATCAGAAATAATGGCTTAATAGCAACTACTCTACTGTTTTTTTGTAAGACATCCTCCAAAATGTAATTGGCTTATGTTCATAACCTCAATAATCTTCATCTATTTATTTAGCGATTTTTTTAAGGAACATTTTATAATAATCTGACCTGGCAAGTTCAAAGGGAAGTTATATTACTCAGAAGTAAATGTCCATAAAAATATTTCTGAGACTTTGTGCTATAGTTAACGTGGATATCCGGTAACACTCACTTAGAAATTTTTCAGACCAAAATCTTCTTAGCCATATTTTACATTGCAGAGCTTTGAAAATATCATTTTTTCTAGGGATGAAACAAAAACTTATTCAGAAAATACTACTTTTGCCTGCATGTACCCCCTCAATCTATCTGTTCTTTAGGCCAACAGAATGGTGGTTCAATCAGATGAGACACCAGGTAAAGCCATCTCAATATTGCAAAAAGGAAAACTGACAGCATCTCTACCATTTGCCCATTTGACTACTACTGTAAATATAATGCCTTCAGTGTGCACCACAGAATACCTACACTCCAAGCCCTCACCAGAAAATACAACTTTATATTGTTTGCTATCCAAAGAGGAAAACCTCTTTCACTAACCTAAACCTGCCTCCCGAAAAGTTCCACCCCATTGGTCTGGGTTTTGTGCCCTAAAACAAAATATTAAGTCTTCTGCCTTCAGATATTATGCATAGCTCTCACATCTCATCTGTACAGCACCTTGGTTTAGGACTATTGTGTGATAAACTTCTGTCCTTGCAACATTTCCTTTCCACTTGGGAGAAACGGCAAGAGAAGGGAGGGGGGATGAATGAGTATACTATAAACTGACTGGTTAGATAAGTTAATCAAGGTGCCTGCTTATTTCTAGCTGAAAAGCTGCAGCTCTCCCACCACTTCTCTATTTAAAAGTTCAAGCACTCTCAGTAACTTGTGAGGACTGACAGGCAGCAACCTAGTTCTTAATTAAGAACTATGTACACCCAAGCAGGCTTATGCCTTCACAGAACTGAGACCCTTGTAGGGCCTGATCAGGAACAGCTCAGGGATGACACGGGGACTTAAAAAAAAAAAAAACTTAACACCTAGTCCTTCCTTTCCCTTCCCTCACTGTGAAGTGTTTTTCTGGCACATCCTTTAAGTAAACAAGTTATCAACAAACAATATGTCACTTCAAGCACTCCCAACGGAACAGTAAGTCTTTACTGTGAGGAGTAAGAAGTGCTATTCCCCCTTTAAGCCAAATACCCAAATTCCCTCAAATGTTCATCACATGACCTAGTCACTTTTTAGGATGTTCTCTAATTAACCAATATGTTCCTCCAAAAATATAGTTCCTAAAACCGGACAGAATGGAGGAGGAACCAGTAGGTTTCCAGAGTTCAACACTCTCTTTTCATTAACAAATACTAACACTGTATTCATTAGCTTCTTTATGATTGAATATGGTTAGTTCATGTTAAACTTATAGTCAATCCCCAAACCTTTTCCCAAAAACTACTGATAGGTAAGATTTGTTCATATATATGTACTGAAACCTAAATGCAAAAGCTCACTTGTAATTGATGAATTTTCCCTTTATTTATTAATATATTCAACTATTGAGCACATACTCTGCGCCAGACATCTACTAAGAACTGAAGGTAAAAAAAGAAAACAAAATAGACGTAGTCCCTGCTCTCAATATCTTGGTGGTTTCACGTTATTATTCTAGTATATCAATAGCTCTCTGAATCCTAATTCTTTCAGGGCATTATCTATCCACCTTATATTTGTGAAAACCACAAATCCAATACGTTATGGATTGAATTGTGTCCCCCAAAATGTGTGTCAACTTGAGTAGACCATGATTCCCTGTATTGTGTGGTTGTCCTCCATTCTGTGATCTGATATGATTATCCATGTGTTATAGATCCTAACATCTATGATGTTAATGAGGCAGGATTAGAGGCAGTTATGTTAATGAGGCAGGAGTCAATCTCTTCCGAGATATAAAAGACAGAAACAAGCAGAAAGGAGAAGGACCTCCTACTACTAAGAAAGCTGAGCCGGGAGCAGAGCGTGTCCTTTAGATGCAGGGTCCCTGTGCTGAGAAGCTCCTCCACCAGGGAAGACTGATATCAAGGAACTTCCCCCAGAGCCGACAGAGAGAGAAAGCCTTCCCCTGGAGTTGGCGCCCTAAACTCTGACATCTAGCGTCCTAAAGTGTGAGAGAATAAATTTCTATTTCTTAAAGCCATCCACTTGTGGTATTTCTGTTACAGCACCACTAGATAACTAAGACAATGCCTCTCATGCCTTCATCCAGGAAACAACACTACTGAATAAGACTAGATAAAAAATAGAGTCCTGTGTCTTCGCACAGACTTCCTACAGGTTTATATCAACTCTATGATTATCCAATCAGCTACAAAAGCAACAACTTTATCATCATTAAACCTGCAAGATTCTTGTTATCCATAAGATTTTCATGAGCCACTTTATCAAATTCTTTAGGAAAATTAAGATATACTATGTTATCTGAGAGTCACCCTAATAAAAGGGGAAAAAAGATAATGAAAAGTTCTTAAGTGAAGCCATGTTGGCTCCTGGTCATTGTCATCTCTATCTATTATCATTCAGGACTCAGTCACAAGACAGAAACCACACCATTATTTGAAAAGACAGAACTTAATACAAGAGTTGTTATCTAAATATAAAGTTTTTAAGTAACTAAAGGGGCAAAAAGAAAGCTCTAAGGCATCACTGAGATAGCAGAAAGCAGCTACCACCTAGGGCTGGGCTAACAAAAGGAAGACACTTAAAGTATTAAGGAGCCCTAGTGACTCAGTGGTTAAGAGTTACAGCTGCTGAACAAAAGGTCAGCAGTTTGAATCCACCAGCCGCTCCCTGGAAACCCTGTAGGGCAGTTCTACTCTGTCCTATAGGGTAGCTATGAGTCGGAATCAACTTGAGGGCAACCGGTTTTTAAAGTATTAAAACTTAGAAGCTTAGAAGAGGCCCCACGGAACTCAAACTCACACATCTGAGGAGTGGGCAATGCTCAGCTACTGCTAGTGTCTCTGATTTGCGAGGAGAGGCCAGGGACCCAGACCTCTGAAGCGGGGCGCTGGCTGGGGTGCTAGGGTCTCAGAAGGAAGTGTGATAAAGCTGGTCCTGCAAGTGTTGGAAAAACTGCAAAATGGATCCAACAACTGCTACAGGAAGGTACTGCTGCTACAGGAATGAAGAAGTGTTGTTAGGGTGACCACCACTCAAAGGAATAGCAAGCATCAAAGGTCACAAGATGCAAACGAGAAAGAGCAAGTCCCTCCTTCCTCCTCTAGCTCTTTTCCTTCCCCTATCTGTAGAGCCTAACAGGGAGCAGAAATGTGGTCTGCAGAGTCCCTGCCACAAGATCACAAAGCAGAAGTAAACAAAGATGGATGTGGAGGTAACAAACAATCACTCAACAACTGGCAAAATATCTTCTAAGGTCACACAAACTATCTGTTTAATAATTCACGATTTTGTGCACAGGATGACATAATTATACCAATCATCTCTCTCTACTCTGTAATAACAACAACAATAAGCACATCTAACATTTATTTAGCACTTACTATTGGTCGACTTTCAACCATTTCAGGGCGCAGTATATGATCAAGAACCGATGGTAGTGAAGAAAGAAGTCTAAACTGCACTGAAGGCACTGGCGGAAAAAAAGGCTCCAGGAATTGACAAAATACCAATTGAGATGTTTCAACAAATGGATGCAATGCTGAAGCGCTCACTCATCTATGCCAAGAAATTTGGAAGACAGCCACCTGGCCAACTGACTGGAAGAGATCCATATTTGTGCCCATTCCAAAGGTGATTCAACAGAATGAGGAAATTATCAAACAATATCATTAATATTACAAGCAAGTAAAACTTTGTTGAAGATCATTCAAAAACAGTTACAGCAGTACACCGATGGAACTGCCAGAAATTCAAGCTGGATTCAGAAGAGGACGTGGAACAAGGGATATCATTGCTGATGTCACATGGATCTTGGCTGAAAGCAAAGAATACCAGAAAGAAGTTTACCTGTGTTTTACTGACTATGCAAAAGCATTCGACTGTGTGGATCATAACAAATTATGGAAAACATTGTGAAGAATGGTAATTCCAGAACACTTAATTGTGCTCATGAGGAATCTGTACATAGACCAAGAGGCAGTCATTTGAAGAGAACAAGGGGATACTGCATGGTTTAAAATCAAGAAGGGTGTACGCTGGGGTTGTATCAATTCACCATACTTATTCAATTTGTGTCCTGAGCAAAATAATCCTAGAAGCTGGACTATATGAAGAACGCGGCATCAGGATAGGAGGAAGGCTCATTAACAACCTGCTATATGCAGATACAGAACCTTGCTTACTAAAAGCAAAGCAGACTTGAAGCACTTACTGATGAAGATTAAAGACCACAGCCTTCAGTATGGATTACACCTCAACATTAAGTAAACAAAGATCCTCACACTGGACCAATAAGCAACATCATGACAAATGGAGAAAAGACTGATATTGTCAAGGATTTCATTTTACTTGGACCCACAATCAACACCCATGGAAATAGCAGTCAAGAAATGAAACAACGTATTGCACTGGGCAAATCTGCTGCAAAAGACCTCTTTAAAGTGTTTAACAGCAAAGATGTCACTTTGAGGACTAAGGTGTGCCTGATCCAAGCCATGGTATTTTCAATAGCCTCATATGCATGCGAAATCTAGACAATGAATAAAGAACACCAAAGAAGAATTCATGCTTTTGAACATGGCGCTGGTGAAGAATACTGAATATACCATGGACTGCCAGAAGGAACAAATCTGTCTTAGAAGAAGTACAGTCAGAACACTCCTTAGAAGCAAGGATGGTAAGACTTTGTCTCTCGTACTTTGGACATGTTATCAGGTAGGACCCGTCCCTGGAGAAGGACATCATGCTTGGTATAAACAGAGGGTCAGTAAAAAAGAGGAAGACCCTCAACGAGATGGAGTGACACAGTAGCTGCAACAATGGGCTAAAACACAGCCAACAATTGTGAGAATGGCACAGGACTGGGCAGTGTTTTGTTCTGTTGTACATACAGTCACTATGAGTCGGAACCAACTTGACAGCACCTGACAACGACATGTGTAAAACTGCTTTAAATAGCATACATGTATTAGTTCATATAACCCTCACAACAACCCTATGAAGTAGGCAATATTCCCACTTTAGATGGGACAATGAGGAGCAGAAAAGTTAAATAACTTGCCCACGATCACAGAGTTGTTGAGAAGCTTAGATTAAACCCAGATAGTCTAACTCAACAGGCTACGCTTTTGACCACCACATATGCTACAATGCCATGATATATAACTCTCTCTAAATTTAAGGCAACCTTTGAAATTTAACACTTGTTGAACAAAATTTACATATATGCTATTTGAAGTTCATTCTAGATTTATAGCTATATGAAAAATCAAACTTTCACACATGGATGAGTATTTCAAGAATCTTTCCTGAGAACAGCCAACCTGGCAACACACTTCTACTGGTGCCATAAGCAACACAGGATAAAATGAGCAAAATAAAAACAATGACATAATCTTTCACACTGCAAATCAAAATTACCACTTTCACTATTGTCCCACTCACCAATAAGAAATAACTCATGGTAGATATGTACAGCTTATTTTATAAATGTTATTTCTATTGACTGAAGCTCATAAATATGCTGGGGTTGAGAATATAAATTAAAAACAGTCCTTGACTGACAGAGACTGGAAAAACCCTGAGAGTATGGCCCCCAGACACCCTTTTAGCTCAGTAATGAAGTCACTCCTGAGGTTCACCCTTCATCCAAAGATTAGACAGGCTCATAAAACAAAGCAAGACTAAAGTCGTACACCAGCCCAGACTAGAAGGCAGGAGGGGACAGGAAAACTGGTAATAGGGAACCCAAGGTCAAGAAGGGAGAGTACTGACATGTCGTGGGGTTGTTAATCAATGTCATAAAACACTATGTGTACTAACTGCTTAATGAGAAGCTAGTTTGTTCCGTAAACCTTCATCTAAAGTTCAATTAAAAAAAAAAAAATCTAGAATTTAAAAAAAAAAGTCCTTGATCCTCAATATTAGATATATGATTTATATATAATTTTAAGTGTAAACATAATAAATGTATTTCTTTTTCTTACAATATTCTTCAACATAATGATACAGATTTTTAGTGTCATGATTAAAGAGTCAGTGTTACAGAAAGCCATGGTTAAAATACTGTTCACAACTCACAACTGACAAAAGCTAGAAACAACCTAAATGGCCATCGACAGATGAATGGATAAACAAACTGTGATATATACATACGATGAAATATTACACAGCCACAAAGAGAAATGAAGTCCTAATGCATGCTACAACATGGCTGAACCTTGAAAACATGCTGAGTGAAGTCAGTCAATCACAAAAGGACAAATATTATATGATCTCACTCATATATCTAGAATAGGCAAATGTATAGAGACCAAAGTGGTTACCAATGGTGGCAGGAAGGGGGAAAGGGGAGTCACTGCTTAGGAAGCACTGAGATTCTGTTTATGGTGATGGAAATTTGGCAACAGATATTGGTGATAGTTGCACAACATGATTAACGTAACTGATGTCACTAAATTGTAAAAAACATCAAACTGGCAAATGTTGTTATATATTTATATGTATGTTGTTGTTAGGTGCCGTGGAGTCAGTTCCAACTCATAGCGACCCTACATACAACAGAAAGAAACACTGCCCAGTCCTGTGCCATCCTCACAATCATTGCTATGTCTGAGCCCACTGTTGCAGCCACTGTGTCAATCCATCTCATTGCGGGTCTTCCTCTTTTTTGCTGACCCTCTACTTTAACAAGCATGATATCCTTTTCCAGGGACTCGTCCCTTCTGATAACATGTCCAAAGTACGTATATAAACAATAAAAAAAAATATTGCTACATCTAAAATCACTATGTACAAAATGTAATACTATACAGCAAAAAATTTTTTTTTAAATGTTGAAGCCAAATTGATACAATAAAATGAAATGAATCACTTACAATTGAAAATCACCATCTCAATCTTTTAAAAAGTGCTTCAAAGCAAGGCAATGTTTAGGAGCATGGAAGTTTGAGAAATCTTACAGCAGCTTCAAAGAAAGAAATGAGCTTTATTATTCCTATTGGTTCATAAAAGGCATCCAAAAAAATCTATTTGAGATTCACCTCTTTCCTTCCCTTATTTAACTTGAACTCATTCATTTCTTCATGTGCAATATGAAAACCATGCCCCAAGGAACTGCCTGTGTTACTTCCCAGCAATAAGACTAACATTCAATAGCAAAAGGCAGTTATAATTCATCACTATTTGCTTAACGGTCACCCAAATCAAAGACCGTCTGGTACAATGGTTAAGATCACAGACTCTAGAGCCAGACTGCTGACTTAGAATCCAGAACACTTTCATTTCCTAGCTGTGTGATCTTTAGCAAGTTATTTAACCTCACTGTGTCTCAGCTGCCTCATCTGTAAAATGGGAATAATAATAGTACCTACCTCATAAGGTAGTTGTGAGGATTAAATGAGTTACCATATGTAATTTCAACAGTGCCTGACACAGAGTAAGCACGCTTATAGACATGAGCTAATGTTATGGATTGAATTGTGTCCCCCCAAAATATGTGTTGGAATGCTAAACCCTATACCTGTGGATGTAATCTAATCTAATGTAATATAATCACCTTCCATAATGCAATCAATCAATCAGTTGAGGTCATACCAGTGTAGGGTGGATCCTAAATCTAATCACCTCTGAGTTATAAAAAGAGCAGAACAGACAGACTCACAAGCATAAACGAGGGAAGCAGACACCATGTGAGGATGGTCTACAAGCCAAGGAGCCAAGGAATGCCCAAGGCTACCAATAAGGAAGGAAGTGACAAGACCAAGAACCTGATTTGGAATTTTAGCCTCCAGAACAGTGAGAAAATAAATTTCTGTTCTTTAAAGCCACCCACTTGTGGTATTTCTGTTACAGCAGCACCAGGAAATGAAAATAGCTATAATAATCTGAAACCAACAGATTCTATGCTTATGGAAGGAAGACTGCCTTCCACATAAGTACTTTATAATTTATAGTTCTTCCAAGTATGTGTAATGAAAATTTTATTCTTCATAAAATATACAAATTTATGGACAATTTTCTGAACAATTTTTATAAATGGTTTTCATAAATCTTTGTAGAAATTAGGACTGTATCCTTTGATGCACAAAGGTTTTTGATTTTGATAAAGTACAATTTATCTATTTTTTTATCTTTTCTTGCTTGTGTTTTTGGTGTCATATTTAAGAAATCATTGTCTAACCCAAGGTCACAAAGACATACTCCTATTTTTTCTTTTAATAGTTTTATAGCTTTAGCTGTAACATTTAGGTCTTTGATCCATTTTGAGTTAATTTTTGTGTATGACGTGAGGTAGGGGTCCAAATTTATTGTTTTGCATGTAGATATCCAGTTGTCCCATTATCATCTGTTGAAAAGACCATTCTTTCCCCATTGAATGGTCTTGGCACCCTTGTTGAGAATCAATTGACTATAAATGTGAGGGATTATTTCTGGACTCTCAATTCCATTGATCTATATGTTATCCTTAAGCCAGTACTATCTTGATTACTGTAGTCTTGTAGGTTTTAGAATTGGGAAGCATAAGTCCTTGAACTTTTTCTTCTGTTTCAAGATTGTTTTGGCTATTCTGGGTCCCTTGTATTTCCATATAAATGTTAGAATAAGCTTGTTGATTTCTGCCCAAAAAAGCAGCTGGGACTTTGATAGGAATTGTGTTTAATCTGTAGATTAATTGGGAGAGTACTGTCATCTTAACACCGTTAAGTCTTCCAACCCATGGGCACACAAGATTAGACTTACTCTTACTGTAAAACCACATTCATTAAAAAGCCCAGTGCAGCTGCGAAAACAAAATAACCAAGCAAAATCACCTTCAGCCCCAAAGAATTTAATCTAGTCCAGCTTTACTTGATGCTGCAGAGTTCAACCACAAAAGAAAGAAAAGTGGCTGAGGGACATAGCAATTCCAATAGTATTTTATTAAAATTTATTTGTCCTTTAATCATTATCTTCTTCTCCCATCTTCACATGCTTCTGTTTTCTACTTACATGCCAGTTCTTTTCCTATACATGTCTTCTTTTAATCTATTCTATAATTCCTTTCCTTTTCTCATCATCAAAAATCATTTTTCTTGTGCCTCCAGTCTTCTAAAAGCAAGCACTATGGTTTTCTGTACGCATGGTTTGACAAAATACAGGTATCAGTGTTAATTTGATTTTTCCTTTATGATGACTGACATTAGACGACAATAACATGCTTAGTAATTTTCACCTTCATCAAAGTGATATCTTCTATGCAATTCTGCAGGAGCAAAAATATTCATATCGAATTTTCCCTACCATTTTCTGAACTAAGTCCACATGTTGAAACACTAATATGGCAATTTTTTCTTTTGACTATGGCAAACTTAGCCAGTGACAGCATGGAAACGCTAAGTACATAAAAATAACCATGGAATTGAGAAACCATATACAATAATGGTGCCTTTCTTTATGCCATAGGGTTACGACGAGTCAGAATCCACTTTATGGCAACAGGTTTGGTTTTTGGTTCCCTTATGTAACGGTCACAGCTAAACTTAAAACAACCACAAGCAAAGCCACAACACTGTCAGGTTTGCTGTTATTTTTTTTTCCCATACAAAAATTTATACATACGTTGTTACGTGACTCTAATTGCTCTCCCCATACTGTGACAGCACACTCCTCCTTTCCACCCGTGATACCCCATGTCCATTCAACCAGCTCCTAACCCTCTTTCACCTCTGGACAGAAGCTGCCTGTTTTGCCTCTTGTATCTACTTGAGCTAAGAGGCACGCTCCTCACGAGTACCACTTTATGTCCCACAGTCCAGTCCAATCCCTGTCTGAAGAGTTGGCCTCGGAAAATGTTTTAGTTCTGGGCTGATAGAGAATCCAGGGGCCATGTTTTCCGGGGTTCCTCCAGTCTCAGTCAGACCATTAAGTCTGGTCTTCTTACTAGAATTTGAGTTCTGCACCCCACCTTTCTCCAGCTTCATCCGGGACTCTCTGTTGTGTTCTCTATCAGGACAGACAGTGATGGTAGCCAGGCTCCATCTAGTTCTTCTGGTCTCAGGCTGATGAAGTCTTTCGTTTATGGGGCCCTTTCTGTCTCTTGGGCTAATAATTTGTGTCTTTGGTGTTCTTCATTCTCCTTTGCTCCAGGTGGTTAGGACCAATTGATGCATCTTAGATGGAGCCTGCAAGCTTTTAAGACCCAGATGCCACTCACCAAAGCAGGATGCAGAACATTTTCTTAATAAGCTTTGTTATGCCAGTTGACATAGATGTCCCCTGAAAGCATGGTCCACAGACCCCTACCTCTGCTTCTCTGTCCCTCAAAGTGTTTGATTGTATTCAGGAAACGTCTTAGCTTTGGTTTAGTCCAGTTGTGCTGACTTCCCCTGTAGTGTGTGCTGTCCTTCCCTTCACCTAATTCTTATCTACTGTCTAGTTAGTAAATAGCCCTCATCTTCCCTCCCCACCCATGTAACCATCAAAGAATGTTTTCTTCTGCGTTTAAACCTTTTCTTGAGTTCTTATAATAGTGATCTTATACAATATTTGTCCTTCTGTGACTAAATTCAGCATAATGACCTCCAGCTTCCTCCATGTTATGTTTCACGGCTTCATCGTTGTTCTTTATCATAGCACAGTATTCCATTGAGTGGATACACCACAATTTGTTTATCCATTTGTCCACTGATGGGCACCTAGGTTGTTATCATCTTTTTGCTATTGTGAACAGTGCTGCAATGAACATGGGTGTGCATATATCTATTCGTGTGACGGCTCTTATTTCTCTAGGATATATTTCAAGCAGCAGGACAGCTGGATCGTATGGTACTTCTATTTCTAGCTTTTTAAGGAAGCGCCAAATCGATTTCCAAAGTGGCTGTACCATTTTACATTCCACCAGCAGTGTGTAAGTGTTCCAGTCTCTCCACAACCTGTCCAGCATTTATTGTGTTTTTTGGATTAATGCTAGCCTTGTTGGGGTGAGATAATATCTCACTGAAGTTTTGATCTGCATTTCTCTAATGGCTAATAATCGTGAGCATTTCTTCATGTGTCTGTTAGCCACCTGAATATCTTCTTCGGCAAACTGCCTGTTCATATCCTTTGCCCATTTTTTTTAATTGGGTTATTTGTCTTTTTGTTGCTGAGGTTTTGCAGTATCTTGTAGTTTATAGAGATTAGACGTTGATTGGATTTGTCATAGTCAAAAATTTTTTTCCAGTTTGTAGGCTGTCTTTTGACTCTTTTGGTGAAGTCTTTTGATGAGCACAAGTGCTTGATTTTTAGGAGCTCCCATTTATCTACTCTCTCCTGTTGCTTGTGCATTGTTACTTATGGTTCATATTGTTCTTATGTCATGTATTAGGGTTCCTAGCGTTCTCCCTATTTTTTCTTCCATGATCTTTATCATTGTCGATTTTATATTTAAGTCTTTGATAGATTTTGAGTTAGTTTTTGCGCATGGTGCGAGGTATGGGTCTTGTTTCAGTTTTTTGCAGATGGATATCCAGTTATGCCAGCACCATTTGTTAAAG
>NW_004444126.1:810313-820510 GCF_000243295.1 Trichechus manatus latirostris | reverse complement strand
ATCTTTTTCATTGCTGATTTTGTGTTTGCTGAGTCTATACTTTTCTAGTTTTTTATTTTGACTTGTAGGATTGTTAGTTTCCCTTGTGGTTACCTTAATATTTACCCCTATTTTTCTAAGTTTATACCAGTCTTTTATTTCTTTATATCACCTTGACTTCCTCTCCATATGAAAAATCTATGTCTCCATTTTTTAAGTCCCTCTTTTTTGTCTTAATGTTGTCATCTTTCATATACCGGCATCTGTTTCCCTATTTTCAGTGTTTTAGCTTTGATTTACTTCTGTGATTTCCCTATGTGGGTTGATATCTGGTTCCTCTGTCCTGTGTTCTAGTCTTGGGTTGTTATCTGACATTACTGATTTTCTAACTGGAGGACTCTCTTTAGTATTTCTTGTTATTTTGGTTTGTTTTTTGCAAATTCCCTACACTCCTGTTTATCTGGAAATGCCCTAATTTCGCCATCATATTTGAGAGACAGTTTTGCTGGATATATAATTCTTGACCGGCAGTTTTTTTCCTTCAAGGCTTTATGTACGTCATCCTATTGCCTTCTTGCCTGCGTGGTTTCTGCCAAGTAGTCCAAGCTTGTCCTTATTGACCTCCTTTGCAGATAACTTTTCGTTTATTCCTAGCCGCTCTTAAAATTCTCTCTTTATCTTTGGTTTTGGCATGTTTATGTCTTGGTGAGTTTCTTTTGGGATCTACCTTACATGGGGTTCGATGAGCATCTTGGATAGATATCTTGTCATCTTTCACGCTATCAGGGAAGTTTTCTGCCAACAAATCTTCAACAAGTCTCTCTGTATTTTCTGTTATCCCCCCCGTTCTGGTACTCCAATCACTCATAGGTTATTCCTCTTGATAGAGTCCCACATAATTCTTAGGGTTTCTTCATTTTTTTTTTTTAATCCTTTTATCTGATTTTTCCTCAAATAAGCTAGTGTCAAGTGCTTTATCTTCAATCTCACTAATTCTGACTTCCATTGCCTCAATTCTACTCTTATGACTTTCTACTGAGTTGTCTAATTCTGAAATTTTATTGTTAATCTTCTGGATTTCTGATTGCTGTCGATGAATTCTTGCAGCCTGTTAAATTTGTCATTATGCTCTTCTCTAATCTTTTTAATTTCCTCTATTGTGTGTTCTGCATTTTGCTTAATTTCCTTCCTAATTTCTTGAAGAGTTCTGTATATTAATCTTTTGTACTCTGCCTCCAGTAATTCCAAGAAATTTTCCTCCTCTGGAAAATTTCTAAATTGTTTATTTTGGGAGCTTGCTGAAGCCATCATGGATTGCCTCTTTATATGACTTGATATTGACTGTTGTCTCTGAGCCATCAATAAGTTATTAATTTATTTTATGTTTGCTTACTGTGTCCTAGCTTATTGTTTTGTTTTGATATGCCCAAAGAGACTGCTCGTATGAGCTTGTTTGATTATTGGCAGCTTTGAAGCTCTAATGTCCTGTCACCAGGTGGTTAGATCTGTTACTAGATATGTGAGCTCAGGAGTCCGCCCACTCCTCCTATATAGATTCAGCTCAGGTGCCCAGGTAGATAGCCACCAAGTGTGTGGTATAGGCTCTCACTTACAGGCCTAGACAGGCATGGGTGACTGGTATAGGCACAGGCATCTGGTTGTAGCAGGGGGACACACTCTGAGCAAGGCAGGGGACTAACGGCCATCCCCGAGTGTCCAGAAGGAAGGCATGTCCCTGTTCCCTAGAGCATGTAGGTGGGTGGGTTTTGTAGCCAGGCTATGAGCACCTAATGCTCTTGGCTGTTAGGACTGGGGGGCACCTCTTATTCATGGGCCTCTATCGCAGATGGCTAGGTACCATGGGTGGAGCCACCAATCCTCAGGGCCCTGATGTGGGCAGGTGAAAATCCTGCTTAATGGGCAGAGCAGTGACAAATGTCAAGATCCTGCCACTTCACAGCTGAGACAGTTGAAGTTAGACATCCGGTATATACTTCGTTGTACTGTGGTAATGAGAGCCTATGCTGTTGAGATGGACCCACACAAGTCTATGCCGGGGGAAAGGCACTCAAAGTCTGTGGATCCCTTATGCCTGTGCCTAGGCAAAGGAGCTGTGCCTACCCTGGGTTCCTGGCTTAAGGGAGACGGCAGTTTATTTTCTCCCGTTTGTTAATTTGTTCACTCTCCAAGGCAGGGAGAATGGCTCCAGGCATGTGACAGATCCTACTTCCAGCCCAGGGGACTCGGCAATTGCTGAAGCTGGTCCAGGACCCAGTGCAGAGCAGGGAGCCAGGGAGGTAAATGTGAGAGGTTTTCCCAAAGGGGAGCTTTTGATCCACGTGGTAGGCCGTACGCAATTACTTATCTTTCAGTGATCGAGGGCTGCTTCTCACTGGTTCTCCGTGGCCGAGTAGACTCTTAGCAGCTGCGTCTCTCCCAGTGTGGAATACGCCTCCTAAGCACCGCTGCTTGCCTGCCTCACTGCTCACCCCCAAGCTGATCAGGCCTGAAGGGCTCAGGCTCTCGCTGGGTAAGGTCTGGCAACTCCTCGCTGCTTCCAAACCATCTCTCCCTACCGCTGCCACTAAGTCTGGTTCCTCAACTCTGCCTTTGATGTTCAGGGCTCCCAGATTGCCATATATATTCGAATCACTTGTTTTTTTGGGTCTTTGTTGAAAGAGGTCCACCGGAAGCGTCTTACTACTCCACCATTTTGGCCCTGCCTCCTCTGCTGTGTTATTTAGACCACCTGCTATATCTTAGCAATCCTCCTCTTTATCCATAAAATAGTACCATATGATCATTACAAATCATCAATTATTTGTCAGCTAGAATCTCAACAAATCACATTTCAGATTAGCCTAAGTTAACCTTATGCTATTAATCATTTAAAATAATACATGTTCCTCAGATTGGGCTGTCCTCTCTCCTAGAAGCAGTACCAAACCTAAACCAAACCCACTGCCGTCAAGTCAATTCTGACTCATAGCAACCCTATAGGACAGAGTAGAACCGCCCCATAGGGTTTCCTAGGCCATAAATGGAGCCCTGCTGTCACAATGGTTAAAAGTTTGGCTGTTAACCAAAAGGTTGGTAGTTTTGAACCCACCAGCCGCTCCTTGGATACCCTATGGAGCAGTTCTACTCTGTGCTATAGGGTTGCTATGAATTAGAATGGACTCGACAGCAATGGGGAATCTTTACAGGAGATCGCTGGGTCTTTCTCCCACACAGCCGCTGGATAAGTTCTAACTGCCAACCTTTCAGTTAGCAGCCGAGCACTTACGACTGCACCAACAGGGCTCCTCGGTTTCTGGTTTAAGGGACATTAATTAAGGCATGGTCCTAGATTATACACTTATTTAGACACAACTTTAAAAGACATTCTGGGGTCAATTGGATAAATTTGAATATTGTCTGGGTATTTAATAAGAGGAAAATTTACTGAAATGTTAAGTGGTGGGGATCATTGACTGAAAAAAAAGCAGGTTTCAAAATAATATCTCACTCTTGGGTATTTATCCAAGAAGATAAGAAACCTATGAACACACAAAGACTTGTATGTGAATGTTCATAGCAGCTCTACTCATAACTGCAAAAGACTGGAAACAATCCAAATGTCCATAAATTGCTAAATGGATAACAAATTGCAGTATATACATACAATGGAATAATACTCAGTAATAAAAAGAAATAGCCTTTTGTTACTGCTGTTGACTGTGATGATTATGTAACTATATAAATTTATCAGAACTCACAGAACTATATACTTAAAACTGGTAAGTTTTACTGTATGTAAATTATACCTAAATTAAGCTGATTTTAAATATAATAAAAAATACAGTCTGAACAGTTTAACCTTATTTTAGTTAAAATACTTGTGTGCATTTGTGGGTATGTATGTAACTACTGTTAGAAAGACGCACAGAAAAAGTTCCAGAACAATATGTACTAATAGTCCTGATCACTGTGTATTGGCCATGTTATGTGGAAGTGGGTAGGGTGGTGTGTCTTACAGTACTTTTAAATTTTACATTATATGCAGGTGAAATTTTTGTATAATAAAAGGTTATTTTTTAAATAAAGATGAGCTTTAATAATGAAAGAAAATTTTCTTATATAAATGTTCATGGGTTGTCAGTTATAAATTTAATTACAGTTATAAATTTGGAGGTAAGATGTTATTGCTAAAATAATATTTACAGAATAAAAAATTATTTTCTCTGGTTTACAGTCGATACACATTCAATGAACACAATATGTTCCAGGCATCATATCTGGATCATATTGCATCTCTGGTTTCTTCCTGTACAAAATAATGATCTATCCTGGCTACTGAGGAGCCACGAAAATAAAAGTACTATTAAGTTTAAGGTCAAATAGCAGGCTTAAAAAAAAAAAAGCAATCATTCAAAGGAAAGAAGAAGTTTAACTGTCAAATTTAATGAAAAAACATTGTGCTTTTAGGAGAAATAGGTAGGGAAAGAACAGCACACTAAATAAGAACTATGGAGCAAAAACAAAGAGCTCTGAATTACACTTTTATTATTTTTCATAATACTTACAAAAACATTGTCGAACACTCTAGATGGCAGCCTAGATTTAGCAGGCTTTTATAATACAACTGTGTGGTATGAAAATTTCTGTCTTTTAAAGTTCCTTAAGCACTCATGGGGATTTCTTGGTTCACAGAAAAGTGATGGGGACAGGAAGAGGTTTGTGGTTTTTTATTTGTGGGTTTGTGTGTATGTGTGTGTGTCTGTGGTTTTGGGGTGTTTCCCTTTTTTTGGCTTGATTTTTTGTTGTGTTTGCTTGGTTTTTTTTGTTTGTTTGATTTTTCTCTGAGGTATCTTGGCTTGGTTTTAACCAGAATAAATTAACAGAGGAAGATAAAGAACAAATATCAAATACCTACCACATTCAAGGCATTGTTCCAAATATCTACATATGTCCTCTTTTATTTAACAATTCTTTGGAATGGATATTACTCTTCACATCATACAGATGAGAACATAGATGCATAAGAGTTAATATTTGCCCAAGCTCAGGCAGCTAGTAAGTAGCGGAGCCAAGATTTAGAGATATGAATCTAGATCTGTATCCAAGTTCATACTTACATTTTCAAAGACTATTCTTCCTCACTATATTTTTCAGGGAAGATTGGAAACAAAAAATTAGAAAAGACCTACCACTAAATGATGAGTGCTCCCTAGAAGTGAGGATGGCAAAATTTCAGCTCGCTTATTTTGGACATGTCATCAGGAAGAGCAATCACTAGACAAGGACATCATGTTTGGTAAAGTGCAGGATCAGCAAAAACGAGGGAAACCCTCAATGAGATGGACTGACACAACAGCCACAACGATGGACTCAAACATTCCAATGATCATGAAGATAGCACAGGACCAGGCCACGTTTTCATTCTGTTATACATGAAGCCACCATGAACAGGAGCCAACCTGATGGCAACTAACAACAACAAAACTATGAAATTAAAAGATACATCCAAAAATCAACTGTATTTCTAAACACTAGTAAAAATCAATAATGACAATGATTGTTTTCAAATTCCACTTATAACATCAAAAAGAATAAAATAGGAATAAATTTTAAAAAGAAGTGCAAGACTTGAACACTGAAAGCTTGAACACTGAAAGAAATTAAAGATCTAAATAAGTAAAAAGACAACCTATGTTCATGGATCAGAATACTTAACATTAAAACATGAAGATGAGGGGACTCACACTTTCCAGTTTCAACCTAATACAAAGCAGTGTGGTACTGACATAGGATAGACATGCAGATCAATAGAAAAGAACTGAGAGTCCAGAAATAAACCTTCATATGTATAGTCAATTGGTTTCGACAAGGGTGCTGTTATGGGTTGTGTTCTCCAAAAGATATGTTCAAGTCCTCACCCCTATTACCTATGAATGTGGCTTTATTTGGAAATAACATCTTTGCAGATGTAATTAGTTATCAAGAGGTTAAAACGAAGTAGGGTGGGCCCTAATCCAACCTGACTGGTGTACTTATAAAAAGAGACACAGAGAAAGACTGCATGTGAAGGCAGAAATTGGAATTACGCTGTCACAAACCAAGGAATGCCTGGGGCCACAGGAGCTGGCAAAGACAAGGAAGGATCTTCCCCTATTGTCTTTGGAGAGAACATGGCCCTGCCAACACCTTGATTTTGGACTTCTAGTCTCTAGAACTGTGAGAGAAAAATTTTTGTGTTTTAAGTCACTGTGTTGGTGGTACTTTGTTACACCAGCCCTAGAAAACTAATATACAGATACCAAGACAGTTCAACGGGGAAAGAAAAATCTTTTCAACACATGGTAATGGGAGCTGGATATCCACATACCAAATGATGAATTTGGATCCCTCCCTCACATCATACGCAAAAATGGATCAAGGATCTAAATGTAAGAACTAAAACTATAAAACTCTTAAAAGAAAACACAAAAGTAAATCTCTGTGACCTTGGGTTAGGCAACGATTTCTTAGATATGATACCAAAAGCACAAGCAACAAAAGAAAAAATAGGTAATTAAACATCAAAATTTTAAAAATTTTTGTATCAAAGGACACAGTCAAGAATGTGAAAAGATAATATAGTTCATAAATAAAATGTTCTACATCCTGCTTTGGTGAGCAGTGCTGGGGTCTTAAAGGCTTGCGAGCAGCCATCCAAGATACGTCTATTGGTTCCGCCCTGTCCACAGTAAACGAGAATGAAGAAAATCAAAGACACAAGGAAAATATTAGTCCAAAGGACTAACGGATGGACCACATAAATCACAGCCTCCACCAGCCTGAGCCTAGAACAAGATGGTGCCCAGCTACCACCACTGACTCCTCTGACAGGGATCACAATAGAGGACCCTGAACAGAGCAGGAGAAAAATGTAGGACAAAATTCTAATTCACAAAAAAAGACCAGAATTACTGGTCCGACAGAGACTGGAGGAACTCCCAGGACTATGGCTCCCAGACACTCTGCTAATTTAGAACTAAAATCACTCCTGAAGTCCACCATTCAGCCAAAGATTAGACAAGTCTATAAAACAAACAATAACACACACAAGGAACGTGCTTCTTAGTTCAACCAAGTATGAGACGAAATGGACAACAACTGCCCAAAAGCAAAGACAAGAAGGCAGGAAGGGACAGAAAGACTGGATGAATGGGCACAGAGAATTTGGGATGTAACAGGAAAGGGGGAGAGTGCTGACACATTGTGGTGACTGCAACCAATGTCACAAAACAATTTTTGCATAAATTTTTGAACAAGAAACTAATTTGTACTGTAAACTTTCACCTAAAGCACAAAAATTTTTTAAAAAGAAATAATTTGAAAAAAAAAAAACCCACAGAAAATGAAAGAAAATATTTGCAAATCATCACGGAAATGCAAATCAAAACTATGATAACACTTTACACCTACTAAACCACCAAAACCAAACTCGTTGCCATTGAGTCGATTCCGACTCATAGCAACCCTACAGGACAGAGTAGAGCTGCCCCATAGGGTTTCCAAGGAGCAGCTGGTGGGTTTGAACTGCTGACCTTTTTGGTTAGCAGCTGTAGCTCTTAACCACTAAGCCACCAGGGTTTCCTTACTAGAAAGGCTAAAATTAGAAAGACAGACAATAACAAGTGTTGGCAAGAATGTGGAAAAATTGAAGTCCTCATACACTGCTGGTGGGAATGTCAAAGGGTACACCACCTTGGGAAACAGTTCAGCAGTTCCTCAAAACGTTAAACCTAGAGTTGTCAGAGGAGCCAGTAATTCTACTCCAAGGTACATGCCCAAAATAAACTAAAACATATGTCCACATGAAAACTTGTACACGAATGTTCATAGAAACATTATTCATAAAAGCCAAAAAAGAGCAAAAAAAAAAAAGCCCACATGTCCATCAACTGATGAGTGAATAAATAAAATGTAGTATATTCATATAAGGAAATAATATTCAGCAATAAAAAGGAATGAAGTACTGATAAATGCTACAACATGAATGAAACTTCAAAACACTATGCTAAGTGAAAGAAGCATTTTATTACAAAAGACTGCATATTGTATTATTCCATTATGTGAAATGTTCAAAATAGGTAAATACATAGAGACAGAAAGCAGATTATTTATTGCTGGGGGCTGGGGGAAAGGTGAATGGGGAACGACTGCTAATGGTTAGGTGGTTTCCTTATGCGGCCTGGATATGCTCTAACAAGTATGTAATGGTGACAGTAACGCAACTCTTGTGAATATACCAAAAACTACTGAATTGTAACACACTAAAAGAAAAGGTTGGTGGTTCAAACTCATCCAGTGGCTCAGCAGGAAAAAGACTTGTCGATCTGCTTCCATAAAGATTACAGTCAAGAAAACCCTATGAGGCAGTTCTATTCTGTCTACATGGGGTCACTTTAGGTCTGAATCGACTTGCCAGCACACTACAACAGCAGCAAAAGGGTTAATTTTATGGTAGCTGAATAATATCTCAATAAAACTGTTTTTTACAAAGAAGACATAGTTAAAAAATCCAAAGTATAAAAAAAACTCAAAGCATAAGCTACAAAAATGGCACATTAAGAGAATAAAGCACCTAATTTTTCAATTTTTCTTCAACTGCAACTTCAGCTCTAAGTCTTGTCTTTCTATACATGCTTAATTTTGTCCAGTGACCAAAAAAAAAAAACTAAATGAAATTCAATTTAATGAAAACAACAGCCCCCTGAAATATCAAATAACTTTCAATCAAACAATTCTATTTTAGCACTGACTTTGAACTAAACATAAGTTTCAATTTCAAAATATCACATAAAGACTACAAATACTCAGAGGTTTAAGCAAATTGCCAACTTTCCTGAATAGATAAACACTAATTCAGATTTGCTTTGATGAAATGTAAATATTTACCTGCCTGGAAGAAATAAAATTGTATAGCCTAGGTTTCCCAAATGGTGAGCAGAAAGTAACATGCATTTTTTGTTTCAGAATTTTGTTTCAGAATTAATTTTAAACTAGCTAGAGTATACATAGTTGATCGTTTATGCTAAGCAATGTACACTCTGCTTTTGCCTAGAACATACTGGAAAATATGGCATTATAAACACACACAAAAGTTAAGTTTGGAGCTGCAAAAAAAATCACATACACAGGAAATCTGACAGAGATAATAATCTCAAGAAGCTCCTGAAAATATCTCAAGAACTCCTACTTTGGCAACTCCCTAGTTACTTAGTCTTACAACAAATATTTACTGACCATCTACTATGCGCCAGGCACTGCCCTAAGCACCAAGATGAACTATAAACAGAACAGGTCCCTGCTTGCAGGAGGCTTACTCTCTAAAACAGTGCTTCTCAAAGTCACCTGATCATAAATGACAACTTCAGAAGCTGGTTAAAAAAATTTTTTAATGTGCGCCCCTGCCGCCTTGGAGAGTCTGAGTCCATAGGCCTGAGGTGCGGTGTGAAGCTTGTATTTTTATCAAGCCCTCCAGATTATTCTTATGCCCTGGCTGGTTTAGGAACCTGAAGAAAAGCTCTGAGACGCCCTTACTCAAGGCCATCCCATCCCATCCCATCCCATCCCATCCACTGGCCGCCTCACCTCCAAAGTCTACTTCGCTCAGCATCCTTCACCCTGATCGGTAACTTCAAACACATCACGAAGCTGGGGTGAATGGAACGCTTTCCAAAATCACTGACAGACTTACTCCCTTCTAGCGACGGGCAGCTCACTCCCTATGGGGCCCACCTGGAGCTGGCTGCAACTAGCCCCCTCGGACTGCTCGGACACCTGCCTCCTTGCGACCGCCATCCCCTCCTCACGTGGACCCCCGGTCTCAGGCAGCCGCCCCCGCGCGGGGGTCCGTGGCTAGTGGGGCGCGCCGCGCGCGGTAGACGCCGACTGTATACTGCCCCCCCCCCCGCGCGCGCGCACACACAATCCCGCGGAAACTGATAAGAGCGAGTGGCGGACTCCCGCCGCCTAAGAGCGCGAGGCGGTGATGGAACCCGGGCAGCGGGGCTGCTTTCGCCTCCCAGGCACTCGTGAGCCGCGGAGGCCCGGCCCGCAAGGACGGAGTTTCACAAAGAAAGTCTCCCGGCCCGCACCCCTCACGCACTCACCGGAGCCGGCGCCGGCGGCGACTCGGGCTCCCGGCGCCTGCGGCTCCGTGCCGGGGTCGGCCCCGGGATCAGCTCG
>NW_004444126.1:773687-810026 GCF_000243295.1 Trichechus manatus latirostris | reverse complement strand
CGCCTCGCGCCCTGCCGAGCCGGCCGCTGTTCTCGGCGCCGCGCCCACCCCCTCCGCGCCTGCCCTGCCCCGGCCGGCAGAGCGAAGCGCACGCCGTTACTAGCTCGGCGCCACTGCCTCCAGCGCTGCGGGCGACCCCAGGCCAGGTCCCTCGACCCATCCCCCAGGCTGCCCCCTTTCGCTTCACCTGCATCGCGGGGGTCCGGCCCAGGAGGGCCTTCGCCCGCAGGAAGTGCCGGGGGAGAGACGCTGCTAAGGTTGTGAGAGCCCAGTCGCGGAGATGTGCAAGCACGTGCGGGAGGTGTAGGTGGCAGAGCGAGTGCCCGCATCCCGAGGAGAGCCAGGCTCAATGGAGAGCCCGAGATCAAGTCTCGAACCTTCACTAACCCCTGCGTGATTAGGGTCAAGTCTCCCAGGCTTCATTTTCTCCTTAATCATGTTGGGAGGACTCAAGGAAATAATCCAGGTAAAACCTCAGCACCGCACCTAGCCCCTACCAGTTGGTGGTCTGGTGACAAGATCTCTTAAGTAGTTTTGTTTAATGGTGAAGGACCAAGGGTTCTCAAGAAAGGGCCATCCTGGTTCCACTTCTTACAAACTGTGAAACCTTGGACAAGGCACTTAGGAGCATCAGTTTCTGTATCTGCAAAATGGGGAGACCAGCAGTACTATCTCACAGGGCTGATGTGAGCGTTCATGCATTTAAGTCCCTGAGCGCAGTGCCTGGCACACACCAAACTTCACTGGTATAATTCTGGCCTTTTCTTTTTTAGACTCCTAAAAGTTTAATGAAAGGGCCTCTGCTCTCAAAGCCTGTGGTATAATTAGCTGGGAGTTCACCCAACCTTGGGGCTGGAGGGACTGTTACTTTCCACATCTTCACTTTCCATTCTCTGCTCCAAACCTCTCTGAAAACCCTAAAGTTGGCAGAAAAACAACAGATGAGAATGTTTTCCCTACTAGAAGAGAGCCTCCAAGATTCTCTTTGAGTTTGTAAATGGTTGCAAACTCTTCTAAAGGACATTGTCTTAATCTGGCCTCTCAGATAGTGACAGAAAAGCCACTTCAACCTGGATCTCAATTAAAAAGCCCTGGGGTGGTCCTCACTTCAGGCATAGCTGAACCCAAGCACTTAACTACCTCAGTCTTTCTCGAACCTCTCTCAGCTCTGCTTTCCTCCGTGAAGACTTCATTCTCGTGCAGGTTCTTTCCACACAGTAGCCCAGGCAGCTCCTATCTCACATCTAAGCAGCTTGGCCACCAGAGGAAGCAGGGACTGTTAACCAGTAGTTCCAGCCAAAGTCCCAAGGCTGATTCTCACTGGACCCACTTCGTTCACATGCCCCTGCCTGAGCCAATCACCATAGCCAGATTGGCCAGACCTGGCTATATGGAGCCCCTCTAGGAAGGGGATGGGGTCATCGTCTCCAGAACGACATGGGTAGAAGGAGTGGGAAGAAGGATGCCTACCCCAGGAAAATAGGGAAAGATGCAATTACCAGAAAAGGCATCAGGTGCAGGTTGAGGCAAATAAGAGCTGTCCACTGCACCAACATCCTGGCATATGGTGAGTCCACCATATGCCCATTCTACAGAAGGGAAGAAGGGGAGCAGCAGTGGTGTCAGCCACTGGGAAATGCCCCTCCACTTCTATTCCTACCACCCTGCCCAGGCATGGCATTCCTCAAATCTACCTGGTGAAAGGCATCCCAATTACCCATTTTGAATGCCTAAAAAGGAGCTCTTGACTGAACAGATGATGTCACTTCTCTGCTCAATAACATTCTATGGCTGCTTCTGGCTACTTATCTAACATTGGTAGGGATCCATCATCCAACACTGATGGCTGCCTTACTATGTGCCAGGCATGATACCATCATAGATGGTTGGTACTCTTATTGTGCCCATTTTACAGATAAGGAAACAAAGGTTCAGCAAGACAAGGTAACTTGCCCAAAAGTAGTTGGGAAGTGCAGAGCTCAGGTTAGCACTGTTGAGTCTCACCACTAATGCTGCCCTCTTGCTCCATTTGCTTGGGATTTGAAGCCCACCTCCAGCTAAGAGGCTAGTGGGAGGACACATACGGTGGAAGGACCTTTAGGAACCCCGTCAGCTTTGGTAATGGGGGGCATAGACCTAGCTTTATCATATTCCCCCCTACTTCACGGAGAAAGGAAAATAATTCCCCCAAATGAGAGTGAGGTTAGGAAAAGGAGTGAATGCTGGATGGCCTCTGACCAGCAGCTGATGTCTCCCCATTGGTGAGTGTATTCATTTCCTATGGCTGCAATAACAAATTACCTCAAACCAGGTAGCTTGAAACAACACAAATTTATTCTCTTACAGTTCTGGAGGTCAAAAGTTCAAAGTCACTTTCACTGGGCCAAAGTCAAGGCAGGGCTGGTTCCTTCTGGAGGCTCTGAGGGGAGAATCCGTTTCCTTTTTCAACTTCTAATGGCCACCTGTATTCCTTGGCTTTGTCCTCTTCCTCCATTTTCAAAGCACATCACTCCAATCTCTGTCATCACATCACTTCTCTGAATCCTCCTGTGAGTGACCCTCTTTTAAGGACCACTGTGATTCCATCGGGCCCACCAGATTATCCAAGATTATCTTCCCATCTCAAAATCCTTAATCACACCTATTAAGTCCTTTTTCCCAGGTTGTTGTTGTTAGGTGCTATCGAGTCAATTCTGACTCATAGGGACCCCGTGTGACAGAGTAGAACTGCCCCACAGGGTTTTCTAGGCTGTAATCTTTATAGAAGCAGATTGTCAGGTCTTTCTCCTGCAGAGCTTCTGGGTAGGTTCAAACCACCCACCTTTCGGTTAGCTGCTGAGCACTTAACTGTTGCACCACCAGCGCTCCTTCTTTTGTTGTACAAAAGTAACATATTCACAGGTTCCGAGAATTAGGAAGAATACATCTTTGGGGGCCATTATTCATTACCACAGTGATGCTGCCCCAACAGGGGAAAATGCCCTAGGAAACCATAGCCTCCACCATTAAATATTTCTCTCAGCTAACACCCATCTAATTTGGCAATCTCGGTGTCATTCCTTTAAATATGCAAACCACCTAAATCTCTCCCTCCATCAGGCCAGCCAAGCCTCAGAATGTCTGCACACCCTTTTAATGGATGCTGCCAGCCACTGCCCCCGGTGGCAAAGGGCAATGAGCTTTGTGCCCTTGACCCCACCCTGGCTGGAACACAACTGGCACCTGAACCAGGCAAAGTCATAAGAGAAGCAGAATCAGTGGGTCAGAAAGAGAGAAGAGGACCAGCCATTAGAATAGCCTGGACTCCTAATGACTCCCAGGCCCAAGCTACCAGTAACCTTGAAACAAATCCCCTTTTCCCTGAAGTAATTTGAGTGGGCTTCTGTTCCTTGCCACCAAGATGGCTATATTTTCATGGATCACAGGGCTGTCCCTGCAGCCAGCCTGCAGGGACTGAACACTTTTGATGGACAGACAAAAAGAGTATTTGATCTTCTTGGCAGTTTACCACTCATAACAGTTGAACACACTGGCATTCAAGATTTAGACATCATTCTATTATGAGTTTTGTCAGCGTAAGTCTACATCTCTGAGTCTGATCAAATATGGGACTGAGGAAATGAGAATTAGTTTTAAAGTCAGAAAGACCTGGGTTGGGTCACAGTTCTGCCACTTACTAACTGTATGATGTTGGACAAGTCACCCTACTCTTGGCCCCAAGCTTGGGTTCCTCACATATACCATGAGGACCTAGTTCATAGATCATTGTGAAAACTAAATGAGACCAGCCACAGGCAGGGCTTTGCACAAGGTCTGGTCAGTACTGGGTTGACATGACCTTCTGAAATCCAATCAGCTCTGAAAACCATAACTCACTTGGCAGAAAAGCCTGACCTGAACTGACGTGAGTCTACTTAAAGTCTTTCTCTATTCCTCTTACTGTGAATATCTGTTGCAGAAATATTAATGTGTTTGATTATCTGCTGGGGCTGTTACACAAAATACACATACAAGCCATGTCACCTTCCTAAAATTGGAAAAATTCTGAATCTCACAACTTATCTGCCCCAAGGTTTCAGAGATTGTGGGCCTGTATCTTCATGAGGGTGAGGAGGAGGATAAGAATGTAAAACTGGCCTACGGTAAATGCACCCAGGTGCCTGCCGCCTTAAGAGGACTTTAGAAGCCAGCCACTCTCTACATAGGCTACCCTAACCTTGCTGCACCCCTTTCCCTGTAGCCTTATAAAGGGCCTTTAGAATTGGTACTCAGCTTTCCCAAGCTGAGACAGGGCTACATCCTGAGAACCTGCCCAGCAACAGCGAAAGGTGGCACTCCACACGAAAGGCACACAAGAACTTCAAACGAAAGAAACTGACATACAACTCAAGAGCTGGCTACATATCATTCCGTTCATCAGGCATATGCACAAATCCCACATTCCATTAGGGTTTTAATTGTATATCAGTGATTGTGGAAAAACAATCGTTCCCATAATTACAATACAAACTATAAAAAAACAGATGGAAAGAAAATGGCAGTAGAATTCAAGAAGGTACGTTTCTTTCACTGCTTACAGTGCAGTGATCACGAGACAGCAGCATACACAGCCAAGCGCTTTGGGGTGTCAGCATCCTCCGCTTCCCCTTCACGGGGCCGCTTTCGACTAGTAGTAGGCTGGAAATAAAGGACAAAGGAACAGTGTTTAAAAGAAAATCATTGGCTTCTATGAGATTATCAAACTTCCCCAATATGCTTCTGGTAAATTTGGGGCATTTCATGGGAAACTTCTAATAGTAAGAATTAACATTTCTCGTTAACATCTGAATTCCCACCACACCCCCTCAATTTGGACATGTTTATCCAACGGATATTTCTCTCCCTTGTGGCTTCTGACCACTCAGTGATGGATATTGAAAGTTAGCCGCGTTTAACCAGCCTCCCCTTGGCCTTCTCCTAAATTACGAACTTTAAAGGGACTGCTATACCTTTCACTGGAAGCCCCAAGTCTGGCTCTTTTGTGGGAAGACAATCCTTTTTGTACCTTTGTTGTTTTCCCATTTATAAAATTGGGAGGGAGTGGTGGGAAGAAGGGAGACATCATTCACCCAAACAAGGCAAGACAGGAATTAAGAGATACTTAACACTTAGGAGACCTAGTGGCATAGTGGTTAAAAGCCTGGCTGCTAACCAAAAGGTCGGCAGTTCGAATCCACCAACTGCTCCCTGAAACACTATCAGGCAGTTCTATTCTGTCCTATAGGGTCGCTAAATTTGAGCCTGGAACCTCTTGATTGACAATCCCTAGGTGTGCTTCTCTAGTGCCTTGTAAAAATGCAGTCTGTTTTGTCCAGCCTTCTAAGGGCGCTAGAGCAGATCAAGTTGAAACAAAGTATTACGTTATTCCTAAGAATGATACAATTGCTACTAAGGAGAGTCTTCAAACTCCTCCTTCTTGTGAAATACATCATCTCTTTAAACTTTGTTGTTGTTGTTAGCTGCCATCCTACGGGGCCCCTGACTCATGACAACCTCATACACAATGGAACAAAATGCTGCACAGTCCAACACCATCCCCACCATTGTCTGGGGGTCTGAATGCCGTGATCCATAAGGTTTTCACTGGCTGATTTTCAGAAGTAGATTGCCAGGCCTTTCTTCCTAGTCCGTCTTAATCTGGAAGCTCTACTAAAACCTGTTCAGCATCATAGCAGCATGCAAGCCTCCACTACCGATGGGTAGAGGCTGCATATGAAGTGTGCTGGCTGGGAATCTAACTGGGTCTCCTACACAGAAGGGCAGAATTCAACCATAAACTAGCTGCTGTCGAGTCAACTCCAATTCATGGCGACCTCTTGTGTGTCAAAGTAGAACTGTGCTCCATAGAGTTTTCTGATTTTCTAGAAGTAAATAGCCTAACCTTTCTTCTGAGGTGCCTCTGCGTAGACTCAAACCTCTAATCTTTGGGTTAGCAGCCGAGCACATTAACCATCTGCACCACCTGGGGACTCCCTCTTTAAACTTAGCCTATACTTAATGGCCATCACCAAATACCTGGGTTGGGAGCTGGGGTACAGGCGTCGATTTATTTTCTTCCAAAAGCAGTTCTTGAAACTTTGTCTTCATGTCCTCATCCTGTGAAGAATTTAAAAACACTGGTAAGCTGTGTCTGAAGGACAGAAAGTTCTGAGAAAGACTGGGCTAGAATGCCTTACCCCTGGAAGCAGGGAGGAGGGCATAGATGCTTGGTCTGCCCATCAACAGGCATCCCCTTGCCGAAGCTCCCAAGCCATTCCTTGCTTCTGTACTCCCAGAACCCGGCTTGTCATCTAATCAGCAGTCAATAATGCTCTGTCACCACTGGTTAAATCAAACCCCTATGCCTAAGAGCTCTCAGTAGGTCAAGAGAACCACAGACCTCAGCACCCTGGATCCTGAGGGAGCTGGCAGCAATCAGGAGCCCAGAGGCAGGGCTGGCTCAGTCCTCATAGGGGCTGGTTTCATGCAGCTCCCTAAATCCCTCCAGGAGCCCCCAGCCCCTATCAACAACGAGGCCAAGTTAACCAGGCCATCCTGACAAAGCGATCCTAGCCCCCTACGAAAATTCACCCAGCAGGTGCTATACAAGTCACGAGAAGGCCTTCAAGCCCACGATCTCTCAGAGCTCAGGTCTAAAGAGGAAGGAAGACAGAAAAACAGGCCGTGACTTTACAGGTGGTTCGTGCTACAGGAGAGGGAACTATGAGGGAGGGGAAGGGGCACAGAGGGCCCCTGCCTAGGTGTGTATGAGGGTAGCACCCACCTTCCCAAGTGCTCACTTCTACAGGGCTCAAGGATTTGGGAGCCTGAGAGGTGGCGTGGTGCAACTGTTCCCATCTTCAGGAAGGTGAAACATTCGTAACTAGGAATGTAGGCTTTGGGACTAGCCAGAATCCCAGCTGGGCCACTCACAAGCTGGGTGTGTAGAATTCAAACCCAGAGCTGTCTGATTCCAAAGCTCCATGTACTTTCTCCCCTCTGCCCCCTACTCTAGCCAAATGTACCATGGGGAGGGGGAGCACACAGGGGCAAAGGCCTCCATTGTTCATCAGCAATTAGCTAGAGGATTAATGACAGGTTCATCTATCCTATACTTGTAGCTAGAATCACCTTCAGTCACCCTGTTTCCTGAGTCACTTGGTGTAGCTCCCCACTGCCCATTTTAAGGCCAAGTTGGTCTGGGTTCCACTCTGCTCTCCCATGGCCTTAGGCTCTCCCTTCTCATGCAGTGTCACTCTCAAAGGCCACCCCTTCATTCCCCCCGTACCTGCTCATGCCAGCCTTCCCAGGAATGCTCCCTTGCCTTCCTGCCCATTCACATCATCTATGTTCCTCACTCACTAAATGAACAAATATTTCCTGAGTACTTAAATGCCAGGCACTACAATAGACACACACACAAAAAAAAACCCAAACCCATTGCCATCAAGCTAGTTCTGACTCATGGTGGCCCTACAGGACAGAATAGAACTTGCCCCACTGGGTTTCCAAGGCCATAATCTTAATGGAAGCAGACTGTCACATCTTTCTCCCCTGGAGTGGCTGGTGGGTTCAAACCACTGACCTTTAGGTTAGCAGTTGAATGTTTAACCATGTGCCACCAGGGCTCCTACAATGGGCACAGGGGCCTCCATAGCAGAGGGACTCAATGTTTGAGAATGCTGACCGACCCATCTCCCACATCATCCCCAGGCCACTCACCTTGGGACACTCTTCACACTGTGTAAACCTGTGAGTAACTAAAGCCCCATGGACACTGGCCCCGCCTCATCCTGGGGATGCTCCATACCCTGCCCCAACTTCTACCATGGGTATCATACTGCACTGTAATTACTTTGGTCAAGATTGTCTCCTCATCCAGACTGCCAGCTCCCCAAGGCAAGGACTTACTTTATTCTTCTATGCATCCACAGTGCCAACGGTGCTTGGCACACAAGCTCGTTAACTGTCCTCAGAAAGAATGACTATATGAACAAATGAAACCATGCTGGCAAACCCTTCACGTGACAGACATTCAGTGCTGCCATCAAGAGCTGACCCTACACCTATTTATACGTATGTATAAAGCAAGTCATCAATTATCAATATTAAAAAGGAGCTGATCACATACCACAGGTAGCAATGTGTGTTTGTAAATATCCTTCTTTTGAGATGTATACAATCTATTCAGAAATATTGAATTATAATATGCCTGGAAAGCAAACAAAAGGAACCTTCTAATTCAGGTAATGAATATGAGACAGAAAGTGGGTATAAGGAACACCCCCCAAACTGGACAGTCTACTAATAACAAAACAGAGACCGGAACCCATATCCCCAGTGCTCAGTCCAGTTCCAGGCCCACAAACCCACTTGGTTTCTAGAAAGAAAACACTGAATTTTCCCAAAATTAAATCTAAACTATCAGTAGGCAATGTTTTAAATGGACACCCTGGATCCCTGTCCTCATTACTGTTTGCTCCACCTTTTGCTGCAAAAGAAAAATGGGGACAAAAGAATGTTCAAGCGAGACCCCTGTGGCAGGGCTGAACTTCACCTTTTGCTTGGCTGTTCATAACAGTTTTCTTTTATAAGAAAAATAGGCTGTGCATGTTCTTCAACTTCGGGCAGAGGCAAACCCTGTGCCCAGGCCTAACTGCAAGCAAGCTCCAGTTTTGTCAAGACTAACATGGCTCCCCACCTCCGCACTTGGCCCCCAAGAGATTCCCTCTGAGAACACATTAAAAGAGCCAACAGGCATGTTTCTCTTTTTCATCAAAATTAAATCCCCACATGCAAAGACACCCTTTGTTTCCAAACTCCTTTTCTCCAGGGTCCTGCTGTTTCAAATCTGTGTGGTCTATTAAGCGCTAAATCATCTGACAGACTTCTTCGGGGCGTGGGGGGGGACTGCTGTTTCCAGGACAACATCCCAAACACGCATGTCTGCCTTTTTTTTTTTCTCTTAAGGATTTGTTCTCAATCTGAGCTGGCCTGAGCAAAACTGTTAGGTGTGGAGAGTTCGAAATGAGAATGGGGACCTTCCCAGAACCTCAAAAGCACAGTGCTAAGGCGGGATCTACTCAGGAGCTCCTGGACCAATGTGCCCAGAGGAGCAGTCTCCAGGCATCTCTCAAGCTACCTGGTAAAATTCCCCATTCCCATAGGAAACAGAGACCAAAAGAAAGTTAATAGAAAGGGGCACGGGCCCTGCTGAATAGAACTGCACGTAACAGAAGGTCAGCCATCCATCAGAAAACCTGCCTGATGCTGTAGTTAATTCCAAAACCAAAGAATAGCCCAGCAAAGCCACAAAGGACTTCCATCTCTGGCAGTGCAAATGAGGTCAGCACATTACCTCACAGCAGCCACAACCCCCAGCAGGAACAAAGAGGTAACGCAGACTTGAAAGGCACCAGTGTCAGCGTGGACTAATGGCATGCTTACTCACCATGAACAAGAAATGGGACCTTTTATACCCAATCACTTGCACTTGAGAAATAGTACATTCTCTTCAGAGAGGCTGCCCTCCTTCTCCTCCTCCCTCATTTCCCTAATTTAAAATGAAACATGGCTGGAACATAGCCCACCCCACCTGAGGACAGCTGGGATGGAGCTGCAGAGGGTTAAGCAACCTCTCAAAGGATAGAGCCAAATTGCAGACTGAAAGCAGCCAAGTGGAACCAGGACAGACCATAATGTAAGCTTACTCATCCAAGATCCACATGTAATATCAAAGAATTTGCACCCCCTAAACACACACAAAAGAGCCCTGGTGGCACAACAGTTAAGCACTCAGCTGCAAACTGAAAGGTTGGCAATTCAAACCCACACAGCAGCTCCGTGGGAGAAAAACCTGGCGATCTGCTCCTGTAAAGATTCTCCCATTGCCATCGAGTCAATTCCAACTCGTAGCAACCCTATAGGACAAGGCAGAAGTGCCTCATAGGGTTTCCGTGACTATAATCCTTACAAAAGCAGACTGCCACATCTTTCTCCCACGGAGTGACTGGTGAGTTCAACCATCAACCTTTTGAGTAGTAGCTGAGTGCTTAACCACTGTGCCATCGGGGCTCCTTCTGTAAAGATCACAGCCTATAAACCTAAGGGGCAGTTCTACTCTATCACATGGGGTTACTAGGAGTCAAAATTGACATGATAACACCCTAACAACAACAACAAACACAAAGGCACAAACACATACACATACATACAATACACCTAAAAGCTCAATCTCAAACATTAAACAGACCCAATAAAGCGAACATGTTTCCATCCTCTTCCTCCTCTCTCTGAAGCACAGTTCCAGACACACAAATTATCCCCAGTACTTTATGCTACTGGGCACTGCCCGACACCCACCTGGAGCCACGAGTGTCTCAAGGCATCTTCTGTCGTAAAACGCTCCTTCGGATCCACTACCAACAACTTCTTGACTAGGTCCAGAGCTAAAACAACAAGATAATTTAGCTAAAAACAGTGCAAAGAAAAATACATTAAAATAGCAATATTAAAGGCTGCCACAAGCATAGGCCAACATCCAGAGAGAGGAGAGAGGGTCTGAGATCATGGTGAAACCACCAGAAGTAGCAGGTAGGGCCCCTAATTCTCCTCACTTCATTCTTCAGTGTACAAGAACTTCACAACTTCTTGGCTCTATGTTCCTGCTGTCCTTGCTGGACTCAAGTTCAAACTAATTAAAGCTGAACTTCCACCCAATTCTAAGATACTCAGTATGCTTAGCGAACTCTCCCTGAGACCCAGAGACTAATGGTAAGAGTTCCTCAGCCAGAGAGAAGATCCCAGAACTACAGGCTTGTCAGAAATACAGCTTGTCTACTCCCCCAAGGAACAACTGGAAGGTGGCTTGTATACTGCAACAATAGTTTTCCTTAAATAAACATTCTGACATTTAACACAATCATCTATGTTACATTGTTTGGCAATTCCTTTTAGCTGTCTACTTTTTTCTTCTGTGAGTTACAAAGTTGCAATTTTAACTTATAAACCACTAATTATTTTAGCTCTTAGATGCTTACTTACTGAAAAGAAATCTTACAAGTCAAAGTTACTTATCATGGTGAATTTAAATAGGTACCAGGCACTTGTGTACATTATACTTGCTATTAGGTGCCTTCCAGTTGATTTTTGACTCATAGCAACCCCGTGAGACAGAGTAGAACTGCCCCATAGGGTCTTCTTGGCTGTTATCTTTACAGGAGCAGATCACCCAGTCTTTCTCTTGCAGAGCAGCTGGGAGAGTTCAAAACGCCAACCTTTCAGTTTGCAGCCAAGCACTTAACCATTGCGCCACCAGGGCTCCTCACACTTAACCCTCACAAAGACCATTAGAGGTAGGAGTGATTGAGCCCCTTTTACAAATAAGGAAATGGAGACTCAGAGAGGTTAAGTAACTTGCTCCAGTTCACAAGGCTAGGAAGTAGCAGATCCAGGAATTAAGCCCAGGTCAGCCTGGCTCTGAAGCTTAGCTCTTAAAATCTTTGCCTCTCAGATGGTGCAAAACTAACAATAGAAGAGGAGAACAGAGCTGACAGGAGAAAACATCACTGAATTTGAAAAGAAACTTCCACCAAAGCACACACACATTTTAGCAAACCACAAACTCTTAACCCTTTCGTATCCATACCCTTCTCTGAGACCTCTGCCCAGACTTCAGGAATGAAGTTGTACTTTCCACTGGTGATCTGATCCTTCAGTGACACTTGAGTCTTATGCTCAGAGAAAGGTGGATACCCACTAAGGCTTAATATTGGTAGAGAAAGAAAGGAAAAGAAATCAAGAGGCATTCTCAGTAGCATTTGGATACACAGATTTCTTAATCAGGTTAATGAAAAATCAGAGTTTTCTTTACATCAATGGTCAAAGATGACCTAAATTAGAACAAGCTCTCTATCTGGACACATTTTGGATTTCATCTTATTACCTCCAACCAGACTGTGAAGCAATGAAACTTTTCTTACCAAATAAAAAGAATAACTCCTAAACTCCAGCAGTCCACAGCACGGTTATACCCGCCAGTCCCAAAGGAAACAAGAACCTCGGGAGCCAAATAGGTAGGGGTACCACATAATGTTCTCATGAGAGAGGTCTCCCCCAAAATCTTGGACTGCCCAAAATCAGTAATCTAAAATTAAGGACAAAAGGGAAAAATGTTTAAGTGACATCATAAATTAAGAAATTAACAAGTCTGCCAGCACCAAAAGACATGCCGGCTAGATCAGTTTCCATCGTACAGTTCATACCTAACATTGATCTAGAATCTACAAGTCCTTGTCTTTGCATTTAAGGTATTTATTTAAATTTTGCTTAATTTTTGTTGCTGAGTCAAGGAACCTCAAGACCCAGGTTTTCCAACTTATCTATGTTCTCTGTAACCTTACAAAAGATTTATAACCCTTCTGTAAAGACACAGACCCTCTAGAATTCTAATTAGTTATGCACAGGTCTTCTAAGACCTGCAGTTCTCAACCATGGCTGCACAGTAGAATACCTGAAAAGCTTGGAAAAACTGCTTATACCTGGGTCCCATCTTTGTTCTTGTTGGGTGCTGTTGAGTTGATTCCAAGTCAGTGACCCCATGTGACAGACCAAACTGCCCTGTCAGGGTTTTCTTGGCTATAACCTTTATGGAAGCAGATTGCCAGGTCTTTCTGCCACGGAGCAGCTGGGTGGGTTCAAATCGCTAGCCTGTTGGTTTAGCAGCCAAGCACTTAAACACTGTGCCACCAGGGCTCCTTGGGTCCCCCATTCAGCGATTCTGATTTAAGTGGTCTGAGGTGTAGCCTGGGTGTTACAATTTTTTTTTTAATTTGAACAGGAGATTTCTAAAATGAAGCCAGACTTGAGAAGCACTGCCTTAGACCAAAGCAGGGGATGTAACTCATTCATCCATCTAGACTTCTCTTTCCTCCCTCAGAGCGCAAAAGTGGCTTGTACACAGCAGAACACAATAAATGCTCATTAGGATCTGGGCTGGAGCAATACCACCTGATCTCTAAAATTAATTGCTAAAGTGAGAAGGTTGGATTCTCAACCTCGTTATGCTCCCACTATTTATCTGATCATTTAAAAGGCAGTTTCCGAACAGAAATCTGCTGGAGTGGTAGCATACAAAACTTAAATCTCTTACCTTTATAAGACAGTCCTCTTTCTGCGATGAGAGTAGAACATTCTCTGGCTTTAAGTCCCGATGTATAATGCCATTTTCATGAAGGTACTATACAGAAAGGAGGCACGACCCTTAGATTTACCGAGTAGTACGTAAACAGTGACAAGAACCAGCACCACACACCTCTTAGAGCTGGACTAAGTTGAAAGCCATGTTATTCCTACCCATATTTCCAAAATTCCCAGAACACTGCTGGATAATGAGGTTGTTGTTTTTGTTAGGTGCCGTCGAGTCGATTGTGACTCATGGCGACCGCATGTGACAGAGTAGAACTGCCCCATAAGGTTTTCTTGGCTATAATCTTTATGGAAGCAGATTGCCTGGTCTTTCTTCCACGGAGCCACTGTGTGGGTTCAAACCACCAACCTTTCAGTTAGTAATCGAGCCCTTAACCATTTGCGTCACCAAAGCTCCTTAGATAAAGGGGTTACTGTTGACAAATTTGTTTTCAAGATAATCTTAAAATAGAAAAAAAAAGTTAAAAAGGCAACTTATGACAATAAGCCTTTTTATTTCACTTTGCAAGATAATAAATATCCCTCTACACTGGCAGAAACGTAAAGTGTCAATTTTAATAAAAACGTAAATGGGTGACATAAAATATTTTGTGAGCATACTAAAGTAACCATAAAAATTCTACCAAAATGATATATTTAGTTATTCTAGCCCTAAGAATAATATTTTTAAGGGGAATTTGTAAAATACACATATTTATAAAATATCTGTAAAATACCCAGAGTTAACATACTCGTTGATGCAAAGACTGACTTTTCTCGAAAACTCAATGGTGTGAAATAGTGTTCACATAACAAAGAATACACCAAGAAACAATGTATGATGTCAAATTTCTTTAGAAAAAAAAAATTTTCTCACATTCACTGATCTGCACACCCAATCCATCCTAATGTTCTTTTTTTTTTTTAAATTGTGGTAAATATTTAAGTAACAAAACATTTGACATATCAATCTTCGTAAGTACTCTTCAGTGACAATAATTATATTCATCATATTGTTCAACCATCACCCTATCCATTTCCAAATTTCCTAGAAGTTCAGTGTCCTAATCCTAATATTCTTGGTTACTAAGTACTTTAAAAAAAAAAAAACCCGTTGCCATCATATTATTATTAGGTGCCGTCAAGTCAGTTCCTTTGCTATCATGTTGATTCCAACTCATGGCAACCCCGTGTGTTACAGAGTAGCACTGCTCCATAGGGTTTTCTTGGTTGTAATCTTTACAGAAGCTGATTGCCAGGCCTTTCTTCCATGGTGCCACTCGGTAAGTTCAAACTGATAACCTTTAGGTTAGCAGCTGATCACAGACCGCTTGTGCCACCCAAGGACTGTTAAGTATTTAAAAACTAAAAAGCCAAACCTGTCGCTGTCCAGTCAATTCTGACTCATGATGACCCTACAGCACAGAGTAGAACTGCCCCATAGGGTTTCCAAGGCTGTAAATCTTTACAGAAGCAGACTGTCACGTCTTTCTCCTGTGGAGCGGCTGGTGGATTCAAACTACAGACCTTTCAGTCAGCAGCTGAGCACTTAACCAGTGCACCACCAGGGAGGGAATAAACCAATAAGAGAGTGAAGCACTGGTTAGGTGACAGCCACCACTAAACCATGAAACCTGTGTTCATGCGTTTCAATCTTCTCTGGATGCCCCTCTGGCCAAGTGCAAAAATTCTTTCTGAAAACTTCCACTGGGAAATGGACCTAGTAAAGCCCCTGAGGGGGGCAAACCCAGGTGGATCAGCCTCAGGAAAATCTCCCTCAGTCCTCACTCAATGTACTTCTGCCAATCTGTTTCAAGCATGGAGTGAGTGTTCAATGGAAGAAAGTTTGGCAGGGAATCACCACAACCAAATTTGGTTTATGATTTCTAATGATGATGGTTGTACAACATGATGAAAGTAATTAATGTCACTGGACTGTGTATGTAAAAAAAAAGAGATGGTAAATTTTTTGTTATATATACACTCACCACAATAATTTTTTTGTTTGTTTTGAGAAATGGTGACGTTCCTTGAAGCAGGGTCCCACCAGCTGTTCATTCATCCAACCCCCTCACAGAATTGAGATGAGAAGGCAGTGCACACGCCCTGCCCGCCTACCTGGTGCAGTTTGCAGGACCCTGCACGTGAAGGGAACACCTAATATACCCTCCCATCTGTCCCAACAGCCCCAAGCTGACAGCCTGACCCTCATACCCACCCAGCTCCCACCCTGAAAGCTACAGAGGATTTTTACAAAGATCAGGCAGAAGTAGAGATCAACGTTCCTCCAGAAACATGTCCGAGCTAAAGGGAGGGGATGTGCGACCTGTGTTTAATTGTTTTCATTCCCCTTCTTACTGTCTCTTAAGCTTCACAGTGACCGCTTTCTCATCTGAATCAAACAGAATTTTTTTTGCCAAGAAAAGAACAACAAACACAGACTGACTCTCTTCTCTTTGAATTTTAATCCACAGTTATGCAATTTCTGCCTAACTCAAGGAGTAATTCACCTTAAAGAAAACACGTTGTCAATAGAACTCAAGGCTTCTCTACCTGTACAGCCAGGAGCATCTGGTAAAAATAGAGTTTGCAGGTAGCTTCTTTCAGGCGTCTGTTCCCCACCACCCTGTCAAACAGCTCTCCTCCTTCCATCCTGAAACACACAGGCAAAGTAAATGATTCATTCCTGGAGGGAAATTCACTTGGATGGAGGATAATAGTATGAACACAACAAAGTCATTAAGAGAAGCACGGAGTTGCCATTTTTGTTCACTCTTGACTCCTAGGTTTAAAGTCAATGATGTAAAAAGCCTCTTCCATAATCAGATGTCCCAGTAGGAAACAAAGGATCAGGGAAGACAGAAGCAGTGTGCAGTGGGCATTGGAGACACTTGGGGAGCTTTAAAAAATCTGATTCAGTAGATCAGTGGTGGGGCCAAAGAACCTGTATTCTTATCACACAGCCCTGGTGATTTTGAGGCTGATGCAGAAGTGCAAGCATACGCTTATAATCAGGTAACTGGGGTCTGAACCCCAACCCTATCATTTCCCAGCTGTGTGACTTTGGGCAAGCTATTTTACCTCTCTGAGCTTGTTTGTTTTGTGCCTCTTAACACAGGGATGATACCACCTACCGTGATAGTTGTTGCAAAAATTAAGAGATAACTGGTGTAGCTCAAACACCTGGCACAGCAAGGGCATTCAATCCCTCCTTTTCTGGGAGTGGAGCTAAAAATAATAACCCAGCTGTAAGGCTGTTGTGAAGGTTAAATGATCCATGTAAAGTGCTTAGAGCAGTACGCGGCTCACAGTAAGTGCTTAATAAATATCGGCTGTTGTTGTTAGGTGCCATCAAGTCCATTCCAACTCATAGAGACCCCATGTGACAGAGCAGAACTGCCTCACAGGGTTTTCTTTATGAAAGCAGATCACCAGGTCTTTATCCCACAGGGACCACACAGGGCGGGTTCAAACTGCCAAACTTGAGGTTAGCAACCAAGCACTTAACCATTGTGCCACCAAACCAAAAACCTGTTGCCATCAAGTCGATTCTCACAACGAATCTATAGGACAGAGTAGAACTGCACCACAGGGTTTCCAAGGCTATAATCTTTACAGAAGCAGACTGCCACATCTATCTCCCACGGAGAAGCTGGTGAGTTCGAGCCACCAAGCTTTTGATTAGCAGTCGGGCGCTTAACCACTGTGCCACCAGTGCTTCTACTGCACCACCAGGACTCCTTAAATACTGGCTACTGTTATTTTATTATTATTAAACTGTGTGAACTAGATCAAGTCAGGTAACAACCTCCTATTTGATAGCAATAGATATTCCCTTTAAGCATCAGGAGAGCCATCCAATCTCTCCTAGTGCTGTGATTTACTAAATAATCTTTAATGGTCAACCTGCATAGCCACCGTCTGACACCCAGGAGCAAAGTATTTCCTTCCTGCCATGACAGCCACTCCCAGAAACACATTTATGCATGAACAGCCATCAAGACAGGCCTCTTCCAAGAATGAGACAGAAAAGTATTCTGGTCACACCAAATAAGACAGGACTCCATGGCCATCAAAGTAAAGTAACAAGATATTGGAAGATACTCAGGTGCCACCAGGCCACTTGGGACTTTGATCCCGAGCAGAGAGGTCTACTTGAACAGGTATTTCAGAGTAATATTACTGACCCATGACTGAGCACCTATGTGTGCCCGGTACTCTGCCAGAGGCTTTCCATTTCTTGGTGCATTCAATCCTTACAACAACTCCGCATGTGGTGGTATCATTGATATCCCCATTTAACACTAAGAAAACAAGACTCAGGTGAAGCAAACTCACCCGCAGGTAGATAAAGAGCTTGTTGTTTTTGCTAGGTGCTGTCGAGTCGATTTTGACTCATAGCAACTCCATGTGACAGAGTAGAACTGTCCCATGGAGTTTTCTTAGCTGTGATCTTTACAGGAGCAGATCGCTAGATCTTCCTCCCTCAGAGCAGCTAGGAACGTTCGAATCACCAACCTTTCAGTTAGCAGCCAAGCACTTAATCATTTGTGCCACCGGGGCTCCTACAAAAACCAAAGCAAAATCCATTGCCATTGAGTACATTCCAACTCACAGCAATCCTATAGGACAGAGTAGAACCACCCCATAGGGTTTCCAAGGATTGGCTGGTGGATTCGAACTGCCAACCTTTTGGTTAGCAGCCTAGCTCTTAACCACTGGATTCAAACCCAGGCCTCAGACTCCAGACCCAGGGCCAGGAGGCCCTCTGCCACCTGCCTTTAGAAACCCTGCAGGGATTTTAGAATTTCTACTAATCCCCCCGACACACATACACTTTGTGGGCCCCTACTACCACCACATACATACATTGAGGACCCTTAGGAGAAAAAAATGCAAGTCAGCACTGGAATCTTTGGTGACTTATAAAGCATTTAAATGTAAATGAAAATTTAAAAGTTTACTACTTACAATTCCAAAACAATATAATAATCTTCTGCATCAAAAAAGTTTTTAATCTTGATGATGCAAGGCTGAAAAAAGAGAAGGAAAAAGGAAAAGTAGTCAGAAGCTCCCTAGAGGAAAACCACAACAGCATGGAACTTGGGACATCTGCTTAGAGGGTCAGGGAGGCCAAGACCAGGCATGTGGCCTCCTGCCTTGGGATACTTTGAAGTTACATGCAGGGGAGAAGGCAGAACAGAATCTAGCTGGCTCCTCAGAGAGGATGTGCAAGAAACTCTCCACCCCTCTAAGGAACCAGCTTATATTTCATACACAGGGATGATACCCAAGAAGGCAGGCCAAATCTCTTCCCCAGCCCTCCTCCCCACACCCAAGAGCAGAGGTACACAAAGGCAGCCTAAGGAACCTGACAAGTAAGTTAATAAAATCAGTCCAGGTGGAGACTTCGGCCACACCTCCTGACAGCGGTGCTATTCAGCTCTAGGCAACTGGAACCACTGGGGAATGGGGGACCCATGTGACAAGATCCTTCCATTTTTTAAGGGAAGAGGGAAATTCTAATTTCGTAAGAACTCAAAGCACACCTGTGTGTGTGTGAGGGGGGAGTCTCTCTCTCTCTCTCTCTCACACACACACACACACACACACACACACACACACACACACACCCCTATTGCTGACAATTTGCAACCTCTGATCAACATGAGGGGCATAGCAGAATCTTGTGGGTAAAGGAGAGCAGGACTGTACAGTTTGAAATGCATATTTATTATTATGATTTTATACCTAGAAAGCACTTCTATTGTTTTCACAATATAAAGAACAGACAAAGTCAGTGGTAGTGGTGGTGGATGTTAGCTGCTGTTGAGTCAGCCTCTGAATCACAGTGACTCCAATGACAATGGAACAAAATGCTGCCTGTTTCTGTACCATCCCCATGACTGGACCATTGTGATCCATATGGTTTTCAGTGGCTGATTTCTGGAGGTAGACTGCCAGGTCTTTCTTCCTAGTCTGTCTTCATCTGGAAGCTCTGCTGAAACCTATCCAGCATCATAGCAACACACAGCCTCCACTGACAGACGGGTGATTTGGTGATTACACTAGAGACACACAACCCAGCAGAAAAGGGAACTGTGGTTAAATCAGAACTGAAGGGGAAGAGAGCTGCAAGATTTTCAGGTTTTACATTTAAAAGAAATAGTCCTGGTGGTGCAAATGGTTAAGTGCTCAGCTGTGAACTAAAAGGTTGGAGGTTCAAACTCAACCAGCAGCTCCGCAGGAGAAAGACTTGGCGATATTCTTCCATAAAGATTACAGCCAAGAAAACAGTATGGGGCAGTTCTACTCTGTCACATGGGGTCGCTAGGAGCTGTAACTGACTCGACACACGTAACAGCAACATTTAAAAGGGTGGCAAAACTTGCCAGTCATCTTCCTACAAAACAAATTCCATCACACCCACTGCTCTGATTAAGATCCTCCACGTGGTACCTTCTTTCCCATGATGAACTGTTATAAAGCAGTAAATCAGCATATCACTGCCCCCCTAACACTGATGGATCCTGGAAACATAATGCTGAGTGGAAAAGGCGAGTTACAAAGACTTCATTGAGTAGGATACCATTTTCATAAGGCTCAGAAACAAGCAATCAAACACTATACTGTTCGGGGATGCACACTGTCATGGATTGAATTCTCTCCCCCCAAAAATGTGTGTAGCAACTTGGCTAGGTCATGGTTCCCAGTATTGTATGATTGTGTTATCTCATGTGATTTCCTTATGTGTTGTAAACTCTATCACTATGATGAGATATGTGATCTCCTTATGTGTTGTAAATTCTGTCACTGTGATGAGGTTATACTGATGAGGTTGACAAGATTACAAAGTGTCTTAATGCAATCTCTTCTGAGATATAAAAGAGAGAAGTGAGCAGAGACACATGGGAACCTCATAACACCAAGAAAGCAGTGCCAGGAGCAGAGCACGCCCTTTGGACCTGAGGTTCCTGCGCAGAGAAGCTCCCAGACCAAGGAAAGACTAATGCATCACAAGAGCCTTTCTCCAGAGCCGACAGAGACAGAAAGCCTTCTCCTGGAGCTGATGCCCTGAATTTGGACTTGTAGCCTACTGGACTGTGAGAGAATAAACTTCTTTTTGGTAAAGCTATCCACTTGTGGTATTTCTGTTGGAGCCGCACTAGATGACTGAGACACACACATATGTGGTTTTTTTAAATAAGCATAGGAAGGATGAACACAACATTCAGGATAATGGGGTTCCTGCTGGGGAGAGGCAACAGGTACGAGTGGGAGAAGCACGCAGGTGGCTTCAACTGTATGGTCAGGCTTTCATTTAAGTTGGACGGTGAGTTCAAAGATGTTCGTTTTATTAGTTTACTTTAAAACATATGTTGTTACTGTGTGCTGTCAAGTCGATTCCAACTCCTAGAGATCCTATGCGTCAGAGCAACACTGCCCCATAGTTTTCTAGGCTGCCATTTTTAACGGAGCAGATGGCCATGTGTTTCTCCCGCAGAGCCACTGGGTGGGTTCGAACTGCCAACCTTTTGTTTACAGGTGAGCGTGTAACAATTGCACCACCAGAGCTCCTTTTAATACATAATAAAACAAAAACCCTGTCGCTGTCAAGTCAATTCTGACTCATAGTGACCCTACAGGACACAGTAGAACTGTCCCATAGGGTTTCCAAGGCTGTAAATCTTTACTGAAGCAGACCGCCACATCTTTCTTCCATGGAGCAGCTGGTGGGTTCAAACTGCTGACCTTTCAGTTAACAGCCGACCTTTCAATTAACAGCGAAGCACTCAACTACTCTGCCACCAGGGCTCCTCATATAATATATACTTATCATAAATTATTTTATATATGTCACATATCATATAATTTGTAAATGTTTGAAGGAAGAGAGGGAAGTAGGGAGAGAAGGAAGAAGACCAGAAATAAGACCTTTGGCTCCTTGCTGCCCAGAAGCTAAAATCCAACTTCTCAGCAGGGTTCACCATGCCCTTCATGAGCCTGTCCCCTATTCCCAACTCCAGCCTCATCCTGCCTTCCACCCACCACCTCCACATCAACCTCACCTACTGCTCCTGGTCCCATGTATCCTCCTGTCCAGACCACAAAACGCTGCCCACCTCAGAATCCCTGCACTCTTTCCCAGTGCCACACCTTTGCTCATGCTACCCTCCTACCTAGTGGCCAGCCCTGTAAGCACACTTGGCCTCACGCCCCAGGCCCATGCTCAAACATCCCCTCAGAGTGTGTCTGCTCTCCCTACAAAGGTTCTGATGTCTGTCAATCAACACTGTACCTTAGGATCTATGTCCCAGCCAGACTCTGAGATCCAAGAGGGCAGAGAAAAGAAACTAACACGCACCACAGGTATCCTTTCCCACCAGGCACTGCACGAGATGACTCAAGTCTTACTGATCTTTCTAGGCCCAACACCCAGCATAGTGACTGCACACAGGAGATACTCATATGCTGCAGGATTAATGGCAACAATAACAACAGCCGCACTGCTTACTGAGGGTAAAATTCTGTGCTAGCCTCATTGTAGTCATGGAACACATGGCTGTGGTGGCCAGGCTGAGAACAAACTGGTTCCATGCCTCCTTAACCTATGATCATAGTACACTACTCCGCTCTGCAGTGAACAATTTTTCTTGGCACAATAATGAAAACACCGAATATGCATTGTAGTATTACGTTAAGAAAATTAGAAAAGAAATACATAGGGTAAGAGAGCTAAAATCCTCATATATCGTAACAGGAAGGCAAGAGACTACCTAAAATCGGTAAATCCAGAGACAATAGTTTATATGGAAATAAATTCTAAAAAAATAGCTAAAGGAGTTTTAAATGTTTGTGGGGAGGATGATTGGGGGGATAAACAGCTGCTAGTTTGTGTAATAAATCTTTTAGCACTATTTGACTCTTTAAATTACATACATGTGCTATCTTGAAAAATTTTTTTTGAAGAGAAGGTACACATGGAAAAGGAACAGAGGAAATAAAAGAAGCAGAAAGAAAGGGAGCTGTTTGGTTCTGCTTGGCTTCATAATGAGCAGTGCCAGCTCCCAGAAGGAGTCCTCAAAAGTCTGAGGCTGGCATGGTGAGCTATCTCTTCTCATCTCTGCTATCTCTAGGGTTACTGAATGGGGCTATCACAACGGAAAATATCCTCTGCCAGGAACCAGAAGCCACTAACCCAGATCCTCCACTTAGGTCAGAGAGGGAAGAGAATTCAGGGAATTACACATTTACCAAACATGTTCTCTGTGCTGAAAGCTTTAAAAGCATGTCTCACAGAATCCTCGCACTGACCGTGTAAAGTACAAGTACCCTTATTGTCTCCATTTTACAGATTAGGAAACAGAGGCTCTGAAAAATGAAATGACCTTACCAGAATGTCAGGGCCAGGAGATGGGATGGGAAGCCTGTCTGTATCCCCACTAGACTGAAGCTACATAGGAGGCGGGGTGTCAAGTCTATCTGTGCTCATCAATGCCCAGGACTAGAAACAGCCCAGTGCCATGGGTGTTTGATAACTGACCAAATCAATGTTCAACTCCAAAGGCCAGGTTCCTGGCCACTGGGCTCTAATCACTATCCTCAAACATCAAAACACATCCATGAGCCCACATTTAATTCCCAAGGGCACCACGTGCCCTTATAAATTACTAAGAACTATCTCCAGGAAACTTTTTTAGGGTTCCAAATTCCTCTCTATTGCAGTGGACATTGTATTTATATAAATGTTATGTTTGGAGATTCTGTGACATCAGCGAAAATTCTCTGGAAATTCTAAGTTTTTATCTTAGGGGTAGATTGGATATAACACCACCACTCTTTAAGGAGAGACTCCAGGTCCCTTGGAAAAAGAAAGTTCACAAGGGAATTAGAAGAAAGTCAAGCAGGAAAGTCAGTCATTCAGATTCTCACGGGTTTTAGGTTCTACCCACTGAGTTCTAAAGGAGCCTGTTGAATTCTTGTGCCACTGGCAAAAATTTTATTAGTTTCTATTTGTTAATTGGCAGTTTGAGGAGGTAAGAGAAGGGAGAACTATTTTTGTTGTTTGGGGGTTAAATATTAGAATAAGATAATCCTTATCTGGGCAGTCGGGAGGTGTCATCTCAAGTTTAACTCCAGTGCTTACCTAGCTAGGTCACGGTTTCATGTGTGCCTGTGAATTAATGAAGGAACTAAAAGAACCAATAAAAAGGAAAAAGGGGATGGAATCAGTCCTATGACGCTGTTTTTTCTCACTGTTTTAATGTTAGACACACTTTCCATTGAGACTAGGTCGCCACTGCACAGCAAAAAAACATTTACACCCAGTAAGGCCACACACACAAAAAAACCTAAACCAGTTTCCATCGAGTCAATTCTCACTCATGGCAACCCCATGTGTGTCCGAATAGAACTGTGCTCCATAGTTTTCGATGGTTGTGATACTTCCGAAGTAGATTGCCAGGCCCTTCTTCCAAGGCACCTCTGAGTGGACTGGAACCACCAACCTTTCAGTTAGTAGCCAAGCATTTAACCATTTGTGCCACACAAGGACTCCAATAAGGTCACAGAAATCATTAAATCAGATATAAGGACAGAAAGTTCTCATACTTATTGGATACCCTTGGATTTATTTGGTTTATTCCAACTAAAGTGGAAATCAGCATCCTTAAAAAGTATTTAAAGATGCTAAAACATCAGGTAAAATTAAACCAAATTTACTAGAATTAGCATTGTCTTCCCAAACAAAACTGTTTGATCAAATTTTAGGTAAAGCTCTTCTCAGCTAAGGAACAGCTAAACACACATACACACACACACACACACACACACCCACCCACACACATTAAGCAACCCAGATTAATACTGGCTTTATTATACTGAAAAGCTTTGGGCTCTTCTCATGTAGAAGCAGTCACCAGATTATGAACGAGTTCCATTCCTAAATCTGTCTTTAAGTAGACTTTGTACGTAAGTTGGCACAGTTAGGTATGGTTCATATCTAATGTCAGTTAGTCAAATGTCTATCTTACTATATGCATAAAAAACATGAAAGAAACACTTCCAGATACACTAAAACATCTGTAACATAATAATACAGTAATAACAATGTTTCGATGCATGTAGCAAAGTAGCAACCATTTGTTATTATGAACCACTGTATGTACCTTGAATTTGTAATATAATAGGCTTTAGGGAGGATGGTTCATAACTACAGGTAGGACATTCATAAACCGGGGAAAGCCTGTTTTGAAACTGATTTTCAAAATGACTCATATTTTACAGCAATACTTACATGATTTAGCTTTTTCAGAATTTCTATTTCTGTTTCAACATTGAGAGCTGGATCCTTTGATAAATAAAATTAGAGTTTATTAGTAATAATAATAGCCAATATTTTTAAAATATTTACAGTTAAGTTTAGAGACCCAGAGAGGGTAATGAATTAAATAACTCACCTAAAAACACTATGCAAAGGGCTTGGCAAACAGTTAAGTATTCAATAAATGGTACTAACATTACATGCCAGGCCCTGTGCCAACTTTTTCATTCGCAAGGATCATCTCATTCAGGCCTCACAATCCCCAAGTGAACTGGGTTCTATAATTATCCCCATTTTATATGTGGGGCAACTGAGGCTCGGAGAAAGGAAGTCACTTGCCCCAGTTCTATTACCAGAAACAAATCTGTTTCCAATGTTTTCATGCAAAACTGGTAAGCTCTAGTTGTCTCATTAGCTGTAGAACTGTTTACATTCATAAAAATGTAAGACAAACAAAAAATATGGACAAGAAGGTATTTAATTAAGATGCATGAAGAAAATGTCAAGTCAGATTTCCAACAACAGAGCAGGCACAGGTTCCAACTTCAGCTGCAGGCTAACATATTTACTCCCATTTTGGAGGGAAGAAAATACCTACCAGATTCTTCCAAGGAGAGAATGTTTCAGAGTACTGAAGCTGTTCTCCACTACAATTCCAAAAGGATGAATCGAGTAACTCAACCTCCTGGGCTACACCCTCCACAAGCAAAGAGGATATAGAATTACATATTTATGTAAAAAAGGATTTTGGCTCAGAAACCCAGATGTTTAATTTTAAAAGCCTGCCTCTTCCTGTAAGCCGTTAAACTCATTACCAAGTCAGGGTGTACTCTGATGATAGAGAGGTCTAAAAGAGTCCAGTATGATTTGCAGAATGAAATTAAAAAGGAAAATTTTCTTCCAAGTCATTAAGAATCTGCTAGGTATTTTCTTCCCCCAAAATGGGAAACATATCCAAAATCACAGAGGAAAAAGCTATAACAAAGTGAACACAGAAAGCAAATTCCTCTTGCCTCGTGAGAATGGCATTGTCTAGGGGGAAAAAAAATTGATCTTTAAAGAATGTTGAAGTATAATAGCCAGAAACAGCTGGCCACAAAGAAAAATGTGATTAGGGACTGCGTTTTACATTACTCGGTTGGCTCATGTGTGAAAAGACCAAAACATTTGGCTGTTTCACCTACCCAGTAAATGTGGACTACAGAAAAATATAATAAAATGAATGTCTACTATATAAAAAATAAATAATTTAAAATAATTTAAATAATTTAAAATAATTTTCAATTAAAATGAAAAAACCCATAAACACTAAGATATGCATTGCCACAATACCCAGCAGAGCAAAGAATTGGTAATTACCTAAATGATCAGCCATCGAAACAGTTGAATAAATTATGACAAATGAAGTTGAGGAAATGGAGACCCAACCATTAAAAAGAATATATTAGGAAAGAGCTTATAATATAATGCATATGTGGAACAGCAAAATAGAAAACTGTATATACGATATGATTCCAACCATCTGAAAACACGAATTCATATGAACAAAGACTAGAAGGAAAGGGAAAACTGAAAACAGCTGTCAGGTTACAGTGGTGGGATCATGGCTCAATTTTTTTTTCCCTAATTTCCTTTCATTCGTTGTAAAAACAGTCTTATAACAACTTTGAACTCAGAAGGAAAAAATCAACTTTCTGCTATGTACATCGTTAAGTACAACCCAATATTTTTGGAAACAAATAATCTATAAGTAAAAGTTTCCAGATTAGTTGAAGATATTAAAAATTTTTAAATATTCTATGATACTCACAAATTCATATATCTGAGCAGTAAGTTTTTCCTGAGATTGAAAATCACCACTCTAAGGTTATTTTGGGAAGTTAAGAAGTGTCAAGACTGAGACTGGAGGTACCCCAGAAAGCATGGCCCCTGGATTCTCTATCAGCCCAGAACTAAAACAATTTCCGAGGCCAACTCTTCAGACAGGGATTGGACTGGACTGTGGGACATAAAGTGATACTCGTGAGGAGTGTGCATCTTAGCTCAAGTAGATACAAGAGACTAAATGGGCAGCTTCTGTCCGGAAGTGAGATGGGAAGGCAGAGAGGGTTAGGAGCCGGTTGGATGGACATGGGGAATCAGGAGTGGAAAGGAGGAGTGTGCTGTCACAGTACGGGGAGAGCAATGTATGTATAAATTTTTGTATGGGAAAAAAGAAAAGAAGTGTCAAGAATAGCTAAATAGCTGAGCTGAGCAGTTACAAACACAGGTTACTTACTGCATCTCTCGCAGAGCCAATAGCAAATTTCCTTTTGCTGATGATCTTTATAGCTACTTTCTTACATGTTTTCCTCTCAAAAGCGAGCTTCACCTCTCCACAGGCACCACTATAGTGAAAAACAGTGATTGTCAGCATATTTTTAATCACCAGAATCACCACTCTTGAGCCTGCCTCAACTATTACAAGCTAAACAGTCCATATAACAACCCTTCCACTGTCTCTCTTTTCCGAGAACACAGTGAAACCTCATCAACATTAAATTTCAACAACACTATATCAGCTCCAAAGTCTACTTTTTAAGCTGAGTGACACAAACTTAAGTCTTACTGTCACTCCAGATTGTGAAATTCTCAGAAAGACACTAAGAACTAATGAAAGAGAAGCTTACCGTATTTTTTCAGAAATAATGTGCCCATGAAAATAGCACACCCACACACATAAAGCACAGCAGAGCTTGCTCACAAAAACAGCAAGGAGGGCTGCACAGTTGGCAAAAACATATAACGCGCATTATTTGTGTAAAAATACGGTGTCCTAGAGGTCAGAGACAGATCAAATAGAATAGGGTCTTCCCTGGTCAAAAATGAATCTCCGAAACAAATAGCAGGAAACAGAAACTGCAAATCAATTACATTTATTGATACACTTCTCTTTCCTTATTCCGTCTTCAAAGGAAACTCATAAGCAGTAGATTCCATGAATTACACCCCAAATAAAATCACAATACATAAGAAAACAAAAGTATTACAGATGATAGTTCTCAAGATGATGAACATAATTAATGTCATTGAATTGTACATGTAAAAAATGTTGATATGGCAAATGTTTTGTTTTATATATGTGTGTGTGTACATATATATTTACCAAAATTTTAAAAATCTGTCTAAAAAACACAAAATATGCATATGAAAAGAAAATTCAAATAACCTAATCACCCAGTCTATAAATATGCATATTTGAAAACCAAGTATCAAGACAAAAATGAAAACTTTTAATAAATGTATTAGTATCATACAAAAAAATAGTACTACAGAAGTAACCTGCTTGGAGCAAACTCTTACACAGATTTGCAATTTATTGGGACACTACTAATGGGGTAGGAATACTACCTAGGTTACTAACCAGCACAAGTTAACCCTAAATGAGCCCCGTTTTCCAAAGCACAGTCAGCCCAAGGTAATAACCACTAGAGTCTCAACCATTCATTATCTGCCAGAAGTCAACTGTTATAACTCTTTTTTTTTCAGCTGTGATAAATATGTATGTAACAAAACATTTTTCATTTCAACATTTTTCACATGGACAATTCAGTGACATTAATTATGTCTGTCATGTTGTTCAACCATCACCATTATCTGTTTATAAATTTTTCCATCATCCTCAACAGCTCACTGTCCCCTAAGTAATGAGTCCCCCTTTCTCCCTCCCTCCCACTCGTCCCTGGTAACCACTAATAAACATTAATCTCTATACGACTGTCTATTCTAGATATTTCATATAAATAGGATCACACAATATTTGTCCTTTTGTGACTGACGTATTTCACTCAGCATAATGTTTTCAAGGTTCATCCATGTGGTAGCATGAATCAGGACTTCTTCTCTTTATGGCTGAATAATATTCCATTACATGTATGTACCACATTTTATTTATCCATTCAATCCTTGGCGGACATTGAGGCTATTTCCATCTTTTGGCTATTGTGAATAGTGCTGCAATGAACATTGTTGCTGTAACTACTGTTTTTTTAAATCTGCTCAAAACACCTTCTCTTTCTTCTGGAAAACAGTCACCTTTTGTCTGGGAAATCCTCCAACTCCATGTAGCTCTAGTGGAGTGTCTACTATGGTACAACCCCCACTCCTAGTGCCATGGGGTTGATAAACCAAAACCAAACCCACTGTCATCGAGTTAATGCAACACTATAGAAGCTGGCAGAATTGCCCCATAGGGTTTCCAAGGCTATAATCTTTACAAAAGTAGACTGTCACATCTTTCTCCCATGGAGCAGCTGGTGGGTTCAAACCACCAACCTTTCAGTTAGCAGCCAAGTGCTTAACCACTATGCCACCAGAGCTCCTTTTATAGGGTTGATAACACGACCAAAATTGGGCCAATTAGGGTTACCCTTGGAAACCCTGGTGGTGCAGTGGTTAAGAGCTACGACTGCTAACCAAAAAGGTTGGCGGTTCAAATCCACCAGGCGCTCCCTGGAAACCCTATGGGGCAGCTCTACTCTGTCCTATAGGGTCACTATGAGTCAGAATTGACTCATCGGTAGCAGGTTTGGTTTGGAATCAAATGCTGATGTTGGGAAAGAACAGTTCTTTCTGCTATGAAGCTGGGGCTCTTGGTCGCCATTTTTCCTCACACATGGAGAGAGTAATGGTAAAGGACACTGTGTGATGTGGTAACAGTGTCTTGAATACTTTCCCTAAGGAAATGGTTCTCAAACTATGATCAGGGAAACTCCTAGAGGATCCAAAGACCCTTTCAGGGGTCCACAAAGAAAAAACTATGTTTCAAACAATACTAAGACATTATTTGCCTTTTCTATCCTCATTCTCTCATGAGCTCACAGTGGAATTTTCCAGAGGCTACATGGCATGTGGTTCACAGCAGACTGAATGAAGAAACAGATATCAGAATCCAGCTATTTCTATTAAGCCAGTATCAAAGGGATTTGCACAAACATAAGACAATGACTCTCTTTTCATTAATCTTTATTTTGGGGAAAATAATTATTTTTCATTAAAAATATTATTTCTCTTAAAAAGTAGTGAGTTTAGTTTTTAAAGAACAAATATTACAAAAATTTCTAATGCAGTAAATATCCATGGATTTAAGCCACATAAAGAAAAGCCCTTTGCTACCATTACTGAACATTTTGATCAAAGATTCTATAGGAAAATCCTGATCAAAAGGGAGAAAAATGAGGAAGAGAATTTCAAAATCTCAATGGAATGCAGACTTTCTGGAGCCATTGAGGCTGATGAAACCCCAAAACTACTGCCTGAAATAATCTTTAAACTTTAAATGTTAAACCAAAATTATTCCCTGAAGTCTCCTTCAAACCAAAAAATAGCTTATCTTAACCAGTAAGGTAACATCTGCTTTGAGCATTGTGCTCTTTTAAAGAATTATCTATGTGAGATCAAACTGACAAGGGCAACTGGAAAGTTTGGGTAGAAAGCTTAAGGGGCAGTGAGTTCAAGATAATGGTGCTGGAATAATTTGGCAAAGTATAGCAAGAATGGTAGCACAACTTGAATATAATCAATGTCACTGAATTGTACATACAGAAATTGTTGAAGTGGTTTATTTTTGCCTGTATATAATTTCACCAAAATCCAAAAATTAGAAAAGCCCTTTGGAGTCCTTAATGATTTTTAAGGGTGTAAGGGGTCCCGGGAAACCCTGGTGGCGTAGTGGCTAAGAGTTACGGCTGCTGACCAAAAGGTCAGCAGTTCGAATCTACAGGCACTCCTTGGAAACCCTACAGGGCAGTTCTACTCTGTCCTATAGGGTCACTATGAGTCAGAATCAACTGGACAGCAGCGGGTTTGGTTTGAATTTTTTGGAAGGGATCCTGAGACCAAATAAACTTTGAGAATTTTGCCCTAGGTTATATACAATTGTTAGTTTCATCTATAAAGCCTCCAGTTCTCAAGATGGCATAAACTCTCAACAGTGGAGAAAATGTAGTAAAAACACAGCTTGGAAGCACCAAAATAATGCCCAGAAGAAACAAAAGATCACATTTTTCAGCACTCAGCATAGAGCCTAGAACACAGCAGATAATCAACGTTTGTTGAACAAAGACCACTCCTGATAGATATGAGGTACATCGGGAATCTTCAAGCTGGACAAGTTCATGCCATGGGTGCTGACCATCTCCTTACCCATGGCAGACATTACTAATCCATCCCAGTGATCTTACTCCAGGTTAGCCAAGACTGTCTCAATCTAAGTCTTCAGGCAGCCACTACCCAGTATGCAGAAATTGTCCTGGCAACAAAACTGAATGGTGATTTTGGGATTTGGGATGTAATCCACTGACCTCCAGATGGGTTGATTGGGAATTTCTTTTCCTCTCCTTTTCTTTCTTTCGTTAATTCAACAAATAATAACGAAAACATGAGACTGGAATGCGCAGTAGCTATCAGGGGAACTAGATGAGTATCTCAGCATTGTTTGTTTAATAAATAATTACTGAGGACCCATCATGTGCAGACTCTGTATTAAAAAGTTACAGTACTAATACACAGTACAGAACAAGATGGGAAGATGAGGCTTTTTAAGTGGAAAAAGTCTGCTTTCAGGCTCAGCCTTTGTCCTGAACAATGTATCAGCAACCGAATATAAACTTGTGGAAAAGATTCTAACTATGTTTCAGGTAAGTTTAGGTTAGCCCCTGAGTGGCACAAATGGTTAAGCACTCAACTACTAGCTGAAAGGTCGGCGGGCTGAATCTACCCAGAGGCACCTCGGAAGACAGGTCTGGTGATCTGCCTCTGAAAGGTCACAGCCTTGAAAACTCTAAGGAGCAGTTCTACTCTGAACACATGGGGTGGCCATGAGTTGGAATCAACTTGGCAGAAACTAACAACAACAACAAGTTTTATATTGTCCTCTGCCCCATCTCCTTTTCACCTCTGCTCACTTTTAACCCATTGCCATTCAGTCAGTTCTGATCATAGCAACCCTATAGGACAGAGTAGAACTACCGCACAGGGTTTCCAAGGCTGTAAATCTTTACAGAAGTAGACTACCACATCTTTCTCCCGTGGAGCAGCTGGTGGGTTCGAACTGCTGATCTTTCGATTAGCAGCCAAGCATTTAACCACTGCGCCACTGGGGCTCCTGCTCACCTCTTGTTCCCCCACAAAAGCTTAGCTCTTTAGCCAGTTCAGTCAGTTGGGCGGACAGATTCTAAGGTAGCCTCCTGTGTTCATGCCCTTGTGTGATCCCCTTTCCCTGAGTGCAGGCAGGACCCTGTGACTTGCTTCTAGCAAACAGAATAAGGCAAAGGTAACAGGATATCACTTCCTTGATGATGTTACATAAGACTGTAACATCTGTCTCCCCTTTGCTGGCTTTGAAGAAGCAAGCTGCCATGTTGTGGGCTGCCCTGCAGAGAAAGCCATGTGGCAAGGAGCTGAGGGCAGTCTCTGGCCAGCAGCTGACATGGAATTCAATGCTGCCAACAACCACCTGAGCTTGGAAGTGGATCCTTCCCAGTCAAACCTCAGATGAGAACCCAGTCCTAGCTGACACGTTGATTGCAGGCTTAGAGAGGACCCAGATTAAGTCATGCCTGGATTCCTTACCCACAGAAATTGGGAGATAATACATACATTGTTTTAAGCCATGAAGTTTGTGGCAATACTATAGCAAGGGATACTAATACACTCAGCAAGGCTGGTGGAATAATGCTAAACCTGTAGGCCCATATTCCACTACGTTTTTAGTTAATATATCAGTGCTACAGGAGGTGGGGATAGAAAAGGGTAACTGGATACATGGACAAAGAGGGCCAGATGTCTAAAAATTACTGCGTTCCTTCCACAATATGGAAGGTGTGTGCCCATCCAGCAACTACATTTCTCAGCCCCTCAATGACACCAGAAATAGTCATGTGACTACTTCTGGCCAATGAAATACAAGTGGAAGGAATATGACTACATCAGGGATGGAGTTTTCCAGAAGTTTTCTCCACATTCTCTAACATCCAGTAGAATCAGAAGACTCTGAAGCCAAGGGACAGCAGGGCCACAGATGGAAGAAGCCTGAGACTCTAAATCACTACAGAGAAGAAAGCTGCCCTTCACCAGGAACACCCACATTTTGTGGTTATGCTGTTGAAATGTGGGGCTTTGCTATGGCAATTAACATTATCCCAACTGATAAGAGTTTACAATCAACCAGCAGGTTTCGCCACTCATAACTGATAGTTCCCACACTTCCTTCTGGTGATCTGGTTCTCCCAGATTTGGAGGAAAATAGTTCTTGGACAATCCTGAAGCACTGGACTACAGAACTTGACGAACTTAATCAAAAAAAATTATTGATGTTAAAATGTATTCAGTGTAGTGAGGGAGACTAAGTAACCAACTATTATAACCGAACATCAGGGCTGTAACCAAGACAAGTGCCTGATTCTACAGGAGCATGGGGGGAGAAACAACTTACCCTTATGGTAGGAAGGGTAGAAGAATGGGGGTCAGGAAAGATTTCAAAGCAGGATGACCTGTGAGCAGAACCTGCAACAATGAGGAATACAGCAAGCAGACCCTAGGGTAAGAACTGCGGACTCTCGCAAAGGCATAGTGGCCTCAAGTACATATACACCAAGACATTATCCCACTTGCCATGTTTCCAGTTGTAGAAATTCCTCAAAAAATAACTACTGAATTATCTTAGGTGAAGAGAAGGACAATACACACTATAGGGGAAGTCAGCACAACTGGACTAAACCAAACCTAAGAAGTTTCCTGAATACAACCAAACACGTAGAGGGACAGAGTAGCAGAAGTGGGGGTCTGGGGACCATGCTTTCAGGGGACATCTAGGTCAACTGGCATAATAAAGTTTATTAAGAAAAAGTTCTGCATCCCACTTTGGTGAGTGGCATCTGGGGAATTAAAAGCTAGTGAGCAGCTATCTAAGATGCATCAATTGGTCCCAACCCACCTGGAGCAAAGGAGAATGAAGAACACCGAAGACATAAGGAAAGTATTAGCCCAAGAGACAAAAGGGCCACATAAACCAGAGACTTCATCAGCCTGAGACCAGAAGAACTAGATGGTGCCCAGCGACCACCAATGACCGCCGTGACAGGGAATACAACAGACAGTTCCTGACAGAGCAGGAGAAAAGTGGGGTGCAGAACTCAAATTCTAGTAAAAAGACTAGACTTCATGGTTTGATTGAGACAGGAGGGACCCTGGAAGACATGGCCCCAGGACTCTCTGTTAGCCCAAAACTAAAACCATTCCCGAGGCCAACTCTTCAGACAAAGATTAGCCTGGACTATGAAACATAAAATGATGCTCGTGAAGAGTGTGCTTCTTAGCTCAAGCAGATACATGAGACTAAATGGGCAGCTCCTGTCTGGAGGAGAGATGAGAAGGCAGAGAAGGTCAGGAGATGGTTGAATGGACACGGGAAATTCAGGGTAGAAAGGAGAAATGTGCTGTCACAGATAGGAAGAGCAACTAGGGTCACATAACAATGTATGTATAAATTTTTTTATGAGAGACTAACTTGAATTGTAAACTTTCACTTAAAGCACAATTAAAAAAAAAAAAAAAAACTCTTGAGAAAAGTATTCAAGGGATGCAGAATAGCCAAAACAATCTTTAAAAAGATGAATAAAGTTAAAGAACTCAGACTTTCCAATTATAAAATTATAAAGCTACAATAATCAAGACAGTGTGGTATTAGCATAAGGACAGACACAGAGACCAACTGAATGGCATGGCATTGAGAGGCCAGAATTAAACCCTCACTTTATAGTTAATTAATTTTTGACAAGGGTGCCAAGTCCATTCAGTGTTGAAAGAATAGTCAAACAAATGGTGCTAGGACAACTGAGTATCCACATGGAAAAGGATGAAGCTGTGTTCTGACCTCACACCATATACAAAAAAAAAAAAATTAACTCAAAATGAGTCAAAGACCTAAATGTAAGAGCTAAAACTATAAAACTCTTAAAAGAAAATGGGTAAATCTTCATGACCCTGGATTCACCAATGGATTTTTAGATATGACAATAAAAGCACAAGCAAAAAAGAGAAAAAATAAATTGGATTCCATCAAAATTAAAAACTTGCACACTTCAAAGGACACCATTAAGAAAGGAAAAAGACAACCCACAGAATGGGAGAAAATATTTGTAAAATCACATATCAGATAAGGGACTTGTATCTAGAATACATAAGGAACTCTTGCAACTCAATAATAAAAACACAAACTAATTTTAAAAATAGGCAAAAGTTTTAAAGACATTTTTCCTAAGAAGATATACAAATGTCCAGTAAGTATAAAGATGCTAGACATTAGTAGTCATCAAGAAAATGCAAATCAAAACCACAATGAGATACTACTTCATACCCACTAGAATGATTATAATAAAAAAGAAAAATAACAAGTGCTGCTGAAGACATGGAGAAATAGAAACTCTTATACATCACTGGTAGGATAGTAAAATGGTACAACCACTTTGGAAAACAGTCTGGCAGTACCTCCAAATGATAAACATAAAGTTACCATATGATCCAGCAATTGCAATCCTAAGTATATAACAAAGAGTTATGAAAACATATGTCAACACAAAAACCTGAACATGAACGTTCACAGAAGCATTATTCATAACAGCCAAATAGTGGAAATAATTCAAATGTCTACCAACTGATAGATATCATGATAAACAAAACGTGGCACATTTAATATAATGGAACATTATTTGGCAATATAAAGAAATAAAGTACTAATAATTGCTACATGAATGAACCTTGAAAACATGCTAAGTGAAAGAAACTATAAAAGACCACATATTGAATGACTTCATTTATATGAAAAGTTCAAAATGGGCAAATCCACAGAGACAGCAAGGAGAGTCATGGTTGCCAGGGGCTAAGGGAAGGGGGTGCAATGAGTAAAAAGTTACTTTTGGGGGTAATAAAAATGTTCTAAAATTGACTGTGGTAATGGTTGCAAAATTCTGTGAATATACTAAAACCATAGAATTGTACAGCTTAAATGGGGAATTGTGTGGTATATAAATTATATCTCAATAAAGCTGCTAAAAAAATTGTTAAGATAAAATTTATAAGGAAAAATTCATTAATTCCCACTGACCATTATCAAATAAATCAATAATATGGCTATCACAAGTAATGTCCTACTGATATTTTATGACTAGATAATGAATGTTTTAAAACCAGGAACCAAAAGCTAACCAATGATAAACGTTTTAGTAAAATATAAATAAAGTATAATTTTGATATGAAAAAAAAAAAATTACCTTCCAAGAGTTTTTGACATGATGTATTCATCTCTTAATTCCTTAGGATAAACTGACTGATCATCTACAGTCAAATCAAAAAATACAAAAACTAAGGAGAAAAGGGCAGAAACAGGTCTCATTAATTCATTCAATAAAAAGAAGATAATTGATTCTATAATTTAATAAACTTCTGGAATATAAGACTATTTAAAATTACATTTAATATGTAACCCTAAAAGAATTATTTAGCTAGGTTAATGCACATTGTGAAATCCTTGGGAAATGATAGTCAAATTTCATCCTTCAGTGGAAATACACAGCATTGCTCTCACCACACTGCACAAAATTCGTAATATAAATATTATTCTTATTCCTTCAGCTTAGAATATTATTCAATTGCACTAATCTAAAATATTCTCACAGATTAGCCCAGCCCCGGAACCAAAAAGCAATTAGTCTGGGCCTAGAAGTAAAGTTCTAGGTAAGTACATATCTCAATAAAAATTAGAACACAAGTCACCA
>NW_004444126.1:739133-773587 GCF_000243295.1 Trichechus manatus latirostris | reverse complement strand
ATCTCAATAAAAATTAGAACACAAGTCACCATACTAGTACAGTAAAACCTGCAAAAGCTGAAAGCTGTGTAAGGCAGAACCCTATCAGAGAAGGAAAACTCAAATATTTTCCACCAAAATGAGTACAGAAAAGTGGTTAAGACGGCATCCTGTCAAAGGTGGAAAACTTACAAGACCCAGGAAAACAAGGCAGTCCCGCTGAGTTCTCGCTCTCACAGGTTTCACTGTATTATTTTCTCTAAGCCATTTATACATGTACATAACTGGTATTTCATAGTGCAAACCATCTTGAATCTATTTGTAAAGCTGGATAAATAGGACTTTCCAAACAAACCCCCTTTATCTCTCTACTATTCGGCCTGTAACTAAAAACAATAATAATTTAACTAGCTACATCGGCCAAGATTGTAATCAGTTACCAAGTATTTAAATTCTACGAAGTCATCTATAGTAAATTTGCAGCTGTTTATAATATCTACAAAAGTGCAAAATTTATTAAGACCCTTGAGCTTGTCAGGTGTCATGTGACAGGCTTTGGCCTCCCTGGCGTAACCTAAGGATTCAGTCTCCAGCAAAAATCTGAGCCACCTGAGTGTGCTTTATTCCAGGCTGGTATTCAGGAGGCAGACACTTGCCTAAACAGTGAAACGTGTTGGCCTCCCAGGATCTAACTGTTCTATTGGGTGGATATTTACGAAGCTATACGTTCCAGTGGCATCTAAGAATCTGGGAATGTGAAGGGCTGTGGGGATATACCTCTCCGAAGTGTCAAGGTCATCTACACAAGCCAGGAAGGTAATTAACATGGGTGAGGCTTGGGTTGAGGGTAAGACAACATGGAGTAGTGGGGACTTGAACAGGAAAGCGTATCTCCCACCTAAGGGAGGCACTTCTCCCCACCCAGCACATGCAGATCCCAGAGATATGAGAACATAGGATCTGTGTGCCCAAATATCCCAACTTTTTAAACAAATCTTGATTTTCAGGTTAAAGTTACAAATATTAGAAAAGGCCAATAAAATGCCAACAGGTTGAATGCAGCCCACAGAGTACCAGTTAGGTCTACTGTAATCAGGGCTACCTTTAGCCTATGTGGCACCTTTGTCCAAACTTAAAAAGGTGCTCCTTAGGAAGACCAACAAGAAAAAGATACCCTTTATGGGAAACCAAATAGAAAAAGGTAACACATAGCTTGTCAAGTGGAAGGCAGGCCAAATTTCAATGCCCAGTTGCCCCCTTGACCAGGTGCTCACAAACAGTGGAACATTATGAAGCTGCCCTCACAATAAATATCAGACAGAAAACAAAAGTCAGAAACAAGGAAAACTAAATCAATCATAAAATGCACTTTAGAATGCCCAGTACAGCCATGGTTCCCAGAGGCCAGTGTGAAGACTGGCTGCATGAGAGTTACCTGGACAAAACCAAAACCATACCTGTTGCCGTCAAGTTGATTCTGACTCATAGCAACCCTATAGGACAGAGGAGAACTACCCCATAGGGTTTCCAAGCCTGTAAATCTTTAAGGAAGCAGACTGCCACATCTTTCTCCCACAGAGTGGCTGGTGGATCAAACTGCTAACTTTGGGTTTACAGCTGAGCACTTTAACCACTGTGCCACCAGGACTCAGTCACCTGGACAGGACATTGCAAATCCTCAGACCTACTGGATCAGAGGAAACCATGGTGGCGTAATGGTTAAGTGCTACGGCTGTTAACCAGAAGGTTGTCAGTTCAAATCCACCAGACGCTCCTTGGAAACTATGCGACAGTTCTACTCTGTCCTATAGGGTCGCTACGAGTCAGAATCGACTCGATGGCAACGGGTTTTACCGGATCAGAATGTGTGGTACAGTGCCTGGGAATCTGTATTTTTAAGATGTTACTCCTCTCCCAAATGCACACAAGCCTCCAAGTCACTATGACTCTCTGGTAGGTTTAGAAAGCTCTGTGGGTTTTTTATATATAAGAAACAAAAGTATTCCTCTTGTCTAAGGAATTAAAATCACTATGAGCTACCTTTAACACTCTAGGTTGTTCTGTCAGTTGTTCTTTCTAGACAACTCTGAATGACAAATGTTCATTTTAAATGTGAGATTCACAAAGTTTTTGGAGTGGATGCTTACAAAATGATACCTGATGATGACAATAAATATCTTCACTTGCACAGGGTAATAACCATGTGGTACTTAAGAAGGTCGAAGGTGTAAATTGAGCTTCTTATGCAAAAATCCATAGCCTAATGCCTGGCATATAAAAAGTACTCAATAACTGTATACAAAGATAGATGGGTGGATGGATGGACAGATGGATGGACAGGTAGGAAGAAGGGAGGGAGAGAATGAAGAAGAAAAGATAAATTAATGGCCCAAAACAACAACTCAAAGATATCTAAGATTGATGTGGTGTAAATTGAATCAATTAATGAACTATAACTTATCTTAAGCAATATGATAACTCGCATGACATGATAGGGCTTTAAATAAAATCATCCAACCAATGAAACCTAAGAAAATCTGTCTTGCTATAACTTTTTCATACTTTAAAAATGCAATTAGATAACATGTTCATGCTTTTGTTCTACCTCCTAGTTCACTGCATAGTGCCTTGGGGGTCTTAAAAGCTTGCAAGCAGCCATCTAAGGCACAACAATTAGTCTCTATTCACCTGGAGGAAAAAGGAGAGTCAGGAGTAGGAGGAGGAAATGGAATGTGTGGCTAACAGCCTCCATAAATAACTGCCTCCTTTGCCATGAGACCGGAAGAACTGGATGGTGTCCAGCTACCATTACTAAACATTTTGATCAAAAATTCTATAGAAGAATCTTGATCAAAAGGGGGAAAATGCAGAATAGACTTCATATTCTCATTGACTCCAGACTTTCTGGAGCCATGGAGGCTGGATGAACCCCTGAAATTACTGCCCTGAGATGATCTTTAAACTTTAAACCAAATATAGACCCTGAAGTCTTTAAAACCAAACAAGAGTTTCGCTTAACCAGTAAAAAAAAATGTTTGCCTTGAGCATTATGCTGTTTTAAGGTCTAACTATATGGGATCAAACTGACAACAGCAACTTGAAAGATTAGATAGGAACCTTAGGTGACAGTAAGTTTATGTCAATGGGGAAGGAACAACTCAGAAAAGGAGGGTGAGAATGGTTGTACAACTCAAAGAATGTAATCAATGCCACTGAATTGTACATGTAGAAACCGTTGGATTGGTGTATGTTTTGCTGTGTGTATTCTCAACAACAACAAATAAATAAAAAAAATTTTTTTAAATGCATTTAGGACCGAATTAAATCTTGAATGCAAACTCTCTTAAACTATAGTCTACAAAGACACAATAGTCAATCTTCCATTTACACAGGAGAAAAAAAAAAATCCAGTAACTACAATATCATAATATTACCTTTATTACTCCATACTGAAAGTGCAATTTCAGAATTGTTATTCAAAGGAAGGCGTCTTCCTTTCCCTACAAGCTCTCTATTTACAAAGGTTCCATTCCCACTGTGATCTTCTATGTATGCGATGTAAGAGTTTTTAGGACCCATTTCCTAAAATAGAGAACATTTTGTTTTAAAGTTTTAACAGAGGGGATTTATAGTGGAATGATATCTAAGAGTGATGACTAGATTACCAGCTCTCCCAAGTATATGGATATTTGTCACTTACTCTGAAAATCCGAAAGTGTTTCTTGCTATATGTCCGGTATTTGTCTGTTCTTTTCAGCAGTGGCTCATCAAAGCAATATTCACAGCTTCTGTCCCTCCCAAACCAGTAGTTGTCATTAACACACTCTGTAACACAAAAGCATACACCAGAGAAATTCAATACATTAAATTTCATGTATCAAACATATTGAAAAAATGTTCATAAATTCTACTTGAAGGAAAATAGCCTAAGAAGGTGATCAAATTATAGATTTGTTTACAAAAGATTTTATAATATTCAAAATTAATGGGGAAAATAAAATTTTCCAACAATGGGTTTAATATATAACCATGAAATAATAAGCAGTCATTAAAAGTTATCAAATAACCTTAATGACTTATAATAATACTTATAATGTAATAACTTCCTGCTTAATTCTCTCCGAAGGTTTTCCACCATACTTAGCATAAAAACTATACTCCTCCTCATTGCCTACTAGCAGCAAGATGTGGCCCCTGCCTCCTTTCCAACCATATTTTATACCCCTAGCCCCTTGCTAACTGTACATCAACCCCAAACAGGCTGGGCTCACACCTGCCTCAGGGCCTTTGCGCTTCCCCTCCCCTCAGCTACTTGAATGGCTCATTCCATCTTGTTTTCAGGGCTAGACTCAAATATCATCATCTCCCACTAGACTTTCTACATGAGCAAACCCCCACCCCCTCATCCACCTCTCATCATAATGACATCCTGTTTTACTTCCTTCTTAGTATGGACCATAATTGTAAATTATCTTGATTATCTATATATTATCTCCCCTCATTAGAACAAAAACTCCAGCCTTGGGTCACTTGTTTAAGAATACAGTGCAAACACCTAGGAAAATTCAAATGGCAGGCAACTAAATATTCAAAAAATAAACGAAAGAAATACAAGTAACTTATATTAAAGACAAAGAATTAATTCCCCTAACATAAATAAAGTGCCTACAAATCAGTAAGACAAACACCCCAACAGAAAATGGGTAAAGAATACAAAGAGATAATTTACAAGAGGTGGAAATACAAATGGCTCAAGTATATGAAAAGATACACGAGCTAACTCAATCCAAGACATTTTCAAAAACAAAACTATATTAGCATTCCATGTTTCATCTATCCAACTGATAAAGATCAAAAACTCTCTTATTACTCCAGTGTCCATCAACAGACAAATGAACAAACAAAATGTGGTGTATATGTATACAACAAAATATTAGGTACTATATAAAATCCAACACCTCTTTATGATAAAATAATACTTAAAAAACTAGGAATAGGAGGGAACTTGCTAAACCTGATAAAGGACATCTACCAAGAAAAAAAAAAAAACCCACAGGTAACATTATACTAACTACGAGGCAGTTCTACGCTGTCCTATAGGGTAGTTATGAGTCGGAAATGACTCTACAGCAACGAGTTGTTTTTTTTAAACATTATACTTAATGGTGAAAAACTGAACACTTTCGCTTTAAGATAGGAATAAGACAAGGATGTCCACTCTCCCTATTTCTGTTCAACAGTGTATTAGAGGTTTTAGCCAGGGCAATTAGGACAGAAAAAGAAATAGAAAGCATCCAGATTGGAAAGAAAGATGACACAATCTTGAGTATAGAAAATCCATAAAAAGGAATAAGGTTCTGATATATACTACAAATGGATGAATCTTGAAGACATGCTAAGTAAAATAAGCCAGACACAAAAGGACATATATTATATGATCCCACTTACATGAGGTATGTACTTAGAACAGGCAAATTCATAGGGACAAAAATAGAGAATAGAGGTTTCCCAGGGCTGAGGGGAGGGGATAACAAGGAGTTATTATTTAATAAGTATAGAGTTTCTGTTTGGGATGATAAAAAATCTGGAAATAGACAGTAGTGATAGTTACACAACACTGTGAATGTAGTAATGCCACTGAATTGTACGCTCAAAAATGGTTAAAATGGCAAACTATCTTATGTATATTTTATAACAATTTTTTAAAAAGTCTCATATTAAACTGTGTTGGCAATCGACATGGACAAGTAGGCATAATCACACATTACCAGGAGAAATGTAAATTTACACACAGTGTAGGAAAAACAATTAGGCAAAATAAATCAAAATTACATATGCACACAGCCTACTATGGATTGAATTGTGTCCCCCCCAAAATATGTGTTAGAATTCTAACCCCTATACTTGTGACCTGACCCAAGCCACAGTCTTTTCAATCGCCTCATATGCATGTGAAAGCTGGACAATGAAAAAGGAAGACAGAAAAAAAACTGATACATTCGAACTGTGGCGTTGGGGAAGAATACTGAAAATTCTGTAGACTACCAGAAGAATGAACAAATCAGACTTGGAAGAAATACAACTAGAATGCTCCTTAGAAGCAAGGATAGCCAGACTTCAGCTTGCTTACTTTGGACATGTCATCAGGAAAGACCAATCATTGGAAAAGGACATCAAGGTTGGTAAAGTAGATGGTCAGTGAAAATGAGGGAAACCTTCACTGAGATGGATTGACACAACAGCTACAACAATGGACTCAAACATCCCAACTATCATGAAGAGGGATTAGAACCAGACAATATTTCACTCTGTTGTATATAAGGCCGTTATGTGTCACGGCCAACTTGAGGACACCTAACAACAACATATCTGTGGGTGTAATCTAACCTAATAAAATGTAATCACTTTCCATAATGTAATCAATCAAACAGCTGAGGTCATACTACTATAGGGTAGATAGAAAACCTAATCACTTCTGAGTTCCAGAAAAAGCATCACAGACACAAGCATTCATGCACATAGAGAGGAAGACAGATAGCATGTGACCACCCTCTACAAGCCAAGGAACCAAGGAATACCCAGGGCTACCAGACCTGTGAGAAATTAAGTTTCTGTTCTTTAAAGCCACCCACTAATGGTATTTGTGTTACAGCAGCACTAGCTAACTAAGACACATCCACTGACCCAGAAATTCCACTTCAAAAAATTTATCCTTCACCCAGTTACCACCACCAACTGCTCTGGCAAGGATCACAATAGAGGTCCCAGACAGAGAGGGAGAAAAATGTAGAACAAAACTCAAAATTCACAAAAAAAAAAAAGACCAGGCTCGCAGAGACTGGAGAAACCCCAGTAGTATAGTCCCCAGACACCCTTTTAACTCAGTACTGAAATTACTCCTGAGGTTACTCTTCAGTCAAAGATTAGAAAGGACTATAGGGCCAACAGTAACACATGTGAGGGATGTGCTTCATAGTTCAATCATGTATACAAGACTAATGGGCACACCAGCCCAAAAGCAAAGATGAGAAGGAGGAAGGGACAGGAAAACCGGATGAACAGAAACAGAGAACCTGGAGTGGAGAAGAGGAGAGTGCTGAAACATCGCAGGGTTGGCAACCAACATCACAAAACAATTTGTGCATTAACTGTTTAATGAGAAACTAATCTGCTCTGTAAACTGTCACCTGAATCACAGCTTTAAAAAAAATTTATCCTGCAACTTTCACCAAAAGCACAACTAAAAACAAAAAAAAAAATTTTTAAAAAGAAAGGTGAAAGGAAAAAAAAAACTTATCCTGCAACACTGTCCTGGCACAGACCAGTAATGTGAAACTTGCCTCCAAAAATGGAGGGCATCAAGAGACCAAATAAAGAGGCAGGCAACTCCAGGGTGACAGCAAAGGAGCTTATTAGGGCAACTTACATATGAGGCAGGTCCTGGGCAGCACCAGGACCAAGTCGATCTCCATGACCCACAGTGGGAGACAGAGATTTTATAGTGGTGGTGAACAATAGTGTCTACATGCCAGGGATGCCTCTAACTTATATAAGGCTGCCTCAGCAAGAATTACGTAAGAATGACTTAGCAAATGGCAGTGAACTACTGGAAAGCATGAGGGCAGCCATGTTTGGCCGTTTCCCCTTCAAACACATAGAATCGTACACATTATGAAAAGACCTAAAGGACATATGTACAAGGTCATTTCATTATAGAATTACTCTTACAGCAAAAGATTGGAAACAATTTAAATGTCCATTAATAAAGGGCTGGTTCAATAAATGTATATACATACATATAAAAAGAAATAAATATCTTTACATTCTGATAGAAGGATGTCTAAGATACATTGTTAAGTGTAAAAAGCAAGTTGCAGAACAAGATGTATGTTAGCAATAGTATAAAATAAAGGGAAAAAAGAACATATACAGACACCTAGTTGCTTATATATACATCAAACATCTCTGTAAGGATACATAAGAAATCAGCGGTATTGGGAAGTAGTCAGGGGAAGGACAGAAGTTGGATGAAGACTTAGCACCTCTTCTGAATTTTGTAACTTATACAAATATAATGTATTCGAAAAATTAATTATTTATATTGTACCAGAGTTCAAGGTAGCCCACAAAAGTCACAAACCAACAGCAATGACAACAAAAAAAAATATGTGCAGGTATATATGCATGTATGTATGTAGACATGCGTCTAGGTATGTACATGTGAGCATGTATGTGTGTATATATAGGTGCATCCATACGTATATGCATGTGCACGTATGTGACTGTATGCACATATATTCATATACATGATAAAGCACATACGAGGCACAGTTATGAATACTTCTTAGACATAACCAAACACCATACAGCATTGGCTTCCTGGGTTTGAAGACTTAGGGCCACCATTCCCGTGGGACATCTCGGTCAACTGGTATAATATAGTTCATAAAGTCTATGTTCTACATCCTAGTTTGGTGAGTAGTGTCTGGGGTGTTAAAGCTTGCAAGCAGCCATCTAAGATACAACTATTGGTCTCTATGCATCCAGAGCAAAGGAGAAAGAAGGAAACCAAAGACTCAAAGAAGCCTCTAGTCTACAAGACTAATAGTCTACATAAACCATGCCTCATCATCTACCCTGAGATCAGAAGAACTAGATGGTGCCCAGCTACTACTACCAACCATTCTGATTAGGGCCACAATAGATGTACTCTGATAAAATGGAAGAAAAATGTGGACCAGAACCTCAAATTCCTTAAAAAAAAAAAAAGAAACAAACGAAATAGACTTACTGGACCAGTTGAGACCACAGGACTCGCCAAGACGATAGCCCTGAGATACTCTTTAAACCAGGGCTTCAAAATGGTTCTTCCTGGTTCAGTCACGGCTGAGGAGGCAACAATGGAATAGATCTGATTTTTTTTAAATTTGGTTGACCCAGAACCATAACAGGAATGGGAAAAATTATGGGTCGAAGGCCTGCTAGAAACTTAATCTCCGTCTTAGAAAACAAGGGCAGTGTACAAACTCTATAGCAACCAAATCTCTTGCCCACAGGATTCTGCGTAGAGTCGGAAACAGCAGTGCCTGGCTCAAAGATGGCGGCCAACAGCGCCATTGTGAATGTGTGTCACTCTCCTCGGTCTTGGCAATAATCCAGTCTCATGAATCAGGCTCCTGAAAGGGCTCACTACGCCTCTTATGAGTCTCCCATTCTAGGGCTTCAATGCATAATATTTCCCATTCCAGATGACCCAAATTTTAAAAATTCAGTTCTGTTTTGGTTTAGCTTCATTAGTCATAACTGAACCAGTTTGAAATGGTTTGAAGTCCTCCTTTAAACCTTGAACCAAAACTAGCCCCTGAGGTCACCTTTTAGCTAAATAAAAGATTGGCTCACAAAATAAAGAACATCATCTGTGAGTACCGTGCTCCTTTAAAAAATCACCTACGTGGGACCAAACTGTCTACGATTACTTTAAAACAAAGATGAGAATGTAAGGGGGCAGGGAAACTAGATTAATGAAAACAGAACCAGAATGGAAATATTGAGAATATTCACACATTGTGAAGAATATAATGAATGTCACTGAACAATTCATGTAGAAATTGTTGAACAGGAACCTAAACTGCTGTGTAAACCTTCACCAAAAACACGATTTTTTTTTTTTTTAAAAGACACAAATGACATGATCTAACAGTGCATGGTATAACACTTAACTCACATAGAGAAAAGACAGAGCAAGACCAGTTTTACTTGAGGACACTGATCTCCCATGGCCAGCAAGTCCCCTGTTATGGCTGGTACAGGGCAAATGCTGCAGGCAACACAACTCTTGTGCCACAGATGAGGGAGACCCCAATCCCTCCCCACCAAGAAGATATAGAAGCAGGGTTGGTCAGGTGCCGTATGGTGTCCGTACAGGAGGAAGAGACAGAGAAAGTTAATGTGTGCCCAGAACAGGCAAGCTTCTTTGACGAGAAGGGACTGGGAGACAGACAGAGACTCAATTCTCAGTATCCTTATCAGAGAAGGTTCTGGGCTCAAGGCCTCTGCTTAGGCGGACCAGATAGGAAAAACAGAAGCAGACAGTCCACTCAACTATTGAAAAAGAGTGCCCAGTTGAGCTGGGAAACATACATACAAACAATAATGGTATAGCAGGATGAATATCCAAGGGAAATACAGACACAGGACTATAGCCACTCAGCCTGGGCTATCAGACAGACTTCAGAGGAGGCAAGACAACATGGATAGATTGAGAACAGCCACTCTGGAGGGCAATTTGGCAGCATCCATTAAAAACTAAAGCTGTGTTGTTGGTGAGTGCCAATGAGTCAATTCCGACTCATCGCAACCCCATGTGATGGAGTAGACTGCCCTATAGGGTTTTCTTGGCTGTAATCTTTATAGGGAGCCCCGGTGGCCCGGTAGTTAAGAGCTTGGCTGCTAACCAAAAGGTCAGCAGTTCAAATCTATCAGCCAGTCCTTGGAAACCGCATAGGGCAGTTCTACTCTGTCTTATAGGGTTACTATGAGTTAGAATCGACTCGACAGCAACAGGTTTGGTTCTTTTGGATTTTTTAATCTTTACGGAAGCAGACTGCCAGGTCTTTCTTCCACACAGCTGCTGGATGGGTTCAAACTGCCACCCTTTTGGTTAGCAGCCAAGCTCAGGCTCTATACTAGAGAGACATTAGATATCTAAAAGGATGTTCACTGCAGTTTTGCTTGCAAAAACTGGGAACAACCTAAACATCCATTAATAGTAGGGGAAGGAATAAATGAATCATGATATTTCTACTAGAAAGCAAAAGCTTCTGGGGCAGTTAGGAAGAAAAAGGGCGTGGAGAGTTCAGGACATTAACAGTTCAGGGATGGCGGACAGCGTGCAAGGGGTGACCGTGGATGGAAGGGCCTGCTCTGGCCCCTGCTTCCTTGGAGAGTCGCCGGGCAGCTGCACAGGGGAGGGAAGGGAGAGTGAGGCAGGGGGCAGGGCGACCAGAAGCTCTCAGTGAGGCAATCTGGCTGGGAACCCAAAGGACAGGACCCACACATCTCCTCCTCTCCAGAGTTCTAAGAGGGAAAGGAAAGCAGGTGAGAGGGTATGTGGGAAGAACAAGTATACAGGTTTTATGAGTGAATTGAGAGTTTAAAGAGTTCTTTTCCTTTGCCAGGGATTCCAAACCTCTTCAAAGTTCAAACTTACTGTCCTCCCTCTCAGAGGACCCTATGTTATTGAAAAAAATGGAGGATATCTGGGAAAAGTTAGGAGCTCGGGTGGTGCAGGAGTTAAGCACTCAGCTACTAACCAAAAGTTTAGTGGTTTGAACCAACCAGCTGCTCCATAGGAGAAAGATGTGGCAGTCTGCTTCCACAAAAACTATAGCCTAAGAAACCCTATGGGGCAGTTCTACTCTGCCCTGTAGGGTCACTATGAGTCAAAATCGACTTGACAGCAATGGGTTTGAGAAAAGCTAACTCATGTCTCCCTTTGAACCCATTCTCTTTGGACCTGTGGCCTATCTTCTTCCTCTTTTCTTTAACATTCTTTACCCATTTTACAGATGAGGACTATGAGGCTCAGAGAAGTAACATCACTTGCCTGAGGTCTCACAGCTAGCAGAGGACAGAGCTAAGACTTGAACCCAAGTCTTTCTGATTGCAGGACCTTCATCTTTGCCCCCTCAACATACTCCCACTTATTTTCTTCGCATTTGATTTTTTTTTTCCTCCTCTCTTTCTCTATCAGTTTTTCTCACTCTCATTTCAAGCAGAAACAAGCCTCCCTTGGGCTCCACAGTTCCTTTGGCTGCTAATTTCTTTAGCCTTCATGGCCAAAGTATATCTCAAAACATTCTCACTGCACATTCACTTCTTTCCCCAATTACAGGTTAAGAACATAAGTTTAAAGTCTAAAAGTCCTAGGTTCTACCAACTTCTGACTGCAAGATTGTAGACAAGTTACTTAATTTCTCTCTAAGCCTCAGTTTGCTCTTCAGTAAAACAGAGCTAAGAATAATAATTCTCACTCATAAGACTACTGTGAGGTTTAATAAAAGGGTTCCAATACCCTACCCAACAACTGCAAAATACCCATTCTTCTCAAATGCACATGGAACACTTTCAAAAAAACTTTCCACAAAGACAATCCCAGGTCCACATGGCTTCACCGTAAATTCTGCCAAACATTTAAAGACAAAATAATAGCAATTCTTCACAAACTCTTTCAAAAAATACAGGAGGCGGAAATCTCTCCCAACACATTCTATGAAGCAGTATTACCCTGATACCAAACCCAGGCAGAGACATCGTAAGAAAACTACAGACCAATATTTCTTATGAATATATATGCAAAAATCAACAAAGTACTAGTAAACCAAATCCAGCAACATAAAAACGATTATACATGACCAAATGGGATTTATCTCAGGAAAGCAAGGTTACTTGAACATCTGAATATCAACTGATGCAATACACAGTAACAGCAGAACGTTGTTGTTACGTGCCTTCGAGCTGGTTCGTAACAACCCTATATAAAGGATAAAAACCACATGATTCTCTCAATAGACACACACAAAACAGCATTTGACAAAATCCAACACCTCTTCATGATAAAATAATACTCACATAACTAGGAATAGGATGGATCTTCCCCAACCTGATAAACGACATCTACCAAAAAAACCATAGCTAACATCATACTTAATGGTGAAAGACTGAAAGCATTCCCTGTAAGATCAGGAATAAGACAAAAATGTCCACTCTCCCTATTTCTATACAACATTGTTCTAGAAGTTTTATCCAGGGCAATTTGGCAAGAAAAAGAAATAGAAAGCATCCAGACTGGAAAGAAAGATGACATAATCTTGTATACAGAAAATCTTAATGAATCTACAATAAAACTGTTAGAGCTAATAATTGAGTTCAGTAAGATTGCAGGATATAAAATCAATATACAAAAATCTATTATATTTCTATATGCTAACAATAAGTAATCAAAAAATGAAATCAACAATTTCATTTACAATAGCAACAAAGAATAAAGTACTTAGGAATAAATTTAACAAAAATTTCTAACAAAAGAAGTATAAAACTTATACACTGAAAACTATAAAACATCAATGAAAAAAATTAAAGAAGACATAAATAAATGGAAAGGCATCCCATGTTCATGGATTGGAAGATTTAATAATGTTAAGATGACAATACTCCTCAAACTGACCTAATGATCCAAGGTAGTTGCTGTCAAAATCCCAGCTGGTTTATTTGCAGAAATTGACAAGCTGATCCTAAAATTTGTATGGAAATAGAAGTAATCCAGAATAGTCAAAACAATCTGAACAGGAAGAACAAACTAGGATTGGGACTCACACTTCTTGATTTCAAAATTTATTACAAAGATACAATAATCAGGACTGAGTAGTGCTCACATAAGGATAGACATATAGATCAATGGAATCTAATAAGGAGTCAAACATTTATAGTCAATTGATTTTCAACTATGTGCCAAGACAATTCAATGAGAAAAGAATAGTCTTTCAATAAATGGTGCTAAGACAAGTGGATATCCACATGCAAGTAATGGAGTTGGATCCCCCACTTCACACTATATACAAAAATCAACTCTACATAGATCAAAGATCCAGCTGTAAAACTAAAACTATAGAACTCTTAAAAGAAAACATAGGTATAAATCAATAGCATAACAATAATACTTCTATTTATTGAGCATCTACTTTATGGTGGTCATTCTATCAGGCTCTTTACATGTTCTCACTTTTAAAGATGTGGCATCCCACTTCACCTCTTCCCATCATTTTCCTGTTTCATACTCACCATACATAAGCCCTAAGCCTATCTTAAAAATATGGCTTAAATGGTTAAAAAAAAACTTCAGATGTTTAGTTCTAAGTATAAAGTGGTATAAGGACCTAGCTAACATATGGACTGTGTATTTGTTACTATTGTTTCAATTCATCAAAGTTGGACATTAAATTAAATGGAAGGGCTAATGGCAAGGTACAAAATGATACGTTAGTCATTCATTTCTTTATTATTTTCTATTCCATTAACTTCAAATTCAAATATTTTTTAAACAGAGGTCATTTTAATCTGAGAGGAAAGAAAAAAGCTATTTGAAATGTACACCTAGCAAAGCCTGACTATTGGAACCACGAGCTGTCAGAGAGGATGAACATATTTAAATTGCAAGGTTGGCTGTTTTGAAGCAAAAATCAGTAATAGGTAACCAACAAATAGTCTTCCCTCTAGTCTAAAACTACAAAATTGATGCTCTGAAATCACCAAAAACCACCAAGAGGTTATTAACTGGCAAAGCTTCTGAGATTCAATGAGAAATGTTTGCAAGTTTGCGTGAAGCTGCAGTTTTCCACAGCTGTGTTCAGAACCTCAGCCTGATAGCACAGCACATATGCCCAATAAATATTTGCTTAAAGAATAAATGAAGGGAATCCAAAAGGGGTTAAGAGCAGTGTACTACCCTACATTGCTTCCTTGGTTTCATCTTCCATCACCGTCAAACTCCAGAATCACTCCAGGAGGGTCTCGAGCTTTCTGCTACAACTTACTATAATTGTTTTTCTGAATGAAACATTGCAACATATAACAAAAGGGCTTACCAAGATTGGAGAATCCATCCTGAAGGGCCCATAATCGAGCCCAAGGGGCAGGGGTGGGCTCCTCCAGTTCTTGGTCCTCGGGAATAGAGTAGAGTTCCTGAGTGGACACTGTGTCTATAGAGCTCAGCGTCCCAGAGCTGGAGTGAGAGGACTGGCTGGACGTGGGTACTGTGCCAGAGGAGGAGCTGGACATGCTCTGGGACTGCGAGGAGCCGTGGGGCTGGGAGGAGAGTCCATGGGACTGCAAGAAGCCGCTGTGGGACTGCCAGGAGGAGGTGGTGGGCTGAGAAGAGGTGGTGCCCTGGGACTGTGAGGAGACGCTGCCTTGCGACTGCTGACATTCCATATCCACCTCTCGAGACATCACGACCTCAAAAAGTAAGTGTTCACCAATAAGATAAGTTTCAAGGAACAAGATTTAAACTTCAAGACTGAAGGGCGGGCGAATTACAGTGGTTTAAGGAGGCACACGTGCTCTGCAAAAATTAAAATTCTGTGTCTGCCTTGAGCACTGTGCTTTTAAGATCTGTCTATATGGGATCTGGAAACCCTGGTGGCTTAGTAGCTAAGAGCTATAGCTGCTAACCAAAAGATCGGCAGTTTGAATCCACCAGGTGCCCCATGGAAACCCTATGAGGCAGTGCTACTCTGTCCTATAGGGTCGCTATGAGTCTGAATTGACTCAGGGGCAATGGGTTTGGTTTTTTGGTTATATGGGATCAAATAGACAATAGCAACTCGAGAGGTTAGGTAGGAAAACTCAGGGGACAGTAAGTTTGTTAATGGGGGAGGAACAACTCAGAAAAGGAGAGTGAGAATGGTTGCACAAGTCAAAGAAAGTAATCAACGTCACTGATTTGTATATGAAGACGCTGTTGAATTGATGTATCTTCTACTGTGTATATTCTCAACAACAATAACAAAAATAAAATAAATTATTTTTAAAAATTAAAATGCTAACAATCTAGATGAATAGTTTTTTGGGGGGTGAAGATCACTTTAAATGGATTTTTTTTTTTTCTGAGAGCCACAAACCACAGGGAAAAAACAAAAAAGGATTTGAAGGCTATAAATAAAAGCAATGTAATTGAGTTGGGGGAATGGGGTGAAAGACTCATAAAAGCTTACATTCATCCAATTTTTAAAAATTAGGAATGAAACCTAAAACATATTCATTAATACAATCAACACTACACTTAAATTTCACATATATCTTGAGAAGGAAAGTAGAAGTGAAAACTGCCAGGTAGTTCAGGGGAGAAGTTGAGCAAAGAGAAACTGTACAATGGCATGGGTTTCCATTTACATAAAACACATCAGATGTCTCTCCCTCACCCTGTCGCAGGCCTATTCCAGATTTCTTGGCACCTAACTAGGGTCAGGCCACTTAAAGAGACAGCACAGATAAGACTGCTCTAAACAACTCCACTCAGCTCTTCTGATGCTAAGTAATTATGGGCTCATCTTTTCAGCTTCCCAAAAGGTCTTCCATTCTGGACAGAATTCTGAACCATTCTTTGAGTCACAGGTACCATAATAGAGGCTCCCTCCCTTGCTTTAGAATTAACTTGATGGGCAGTTATACTCAGATAAAAGAACCTCCTGTAAAATCTAAGTAACTTGCAATGCTGATCTAATTCGATTTTTTTTAATGGATGTATTCCTTTCCCCATGTTCAGGTTAATCCTTCAAGAGAATGTCATAAACAATATTACTACATTTACGTAGCTTTCAAGATACAAAGGTTCTGATGAGCTTTCCTTAAAACACACCAGGAAGGTGATGCCAGAGCTGGTCTAAAACTGCCTCAGCCAGGTTGGGTCCTTCTGTAGTTTTCTGTGCAAGACTTCTTCGCCTGCATCTAGTCCCCGCCCTGATAACTGAAGAAAGAAAGAGGGTGTCAAGAGGTGGCAGCCATCATTGCTTAGGACAAGGGTCCACCCACACAGACAGGAATAAAGAGCTGGGACCACCGTGGCCTCAGCAACAGGGAGAAGTTATGGTGGAGTGGTTAGAGGTATAGAGGCTTGGAGTCAGAGGCCTAAGTCAAATCTTTGCATGATACTGGGCAGGTCCCAATCTCTCTGAGTCTCAGTTTACTCATATGAAAAAAGCAGATAAACAGCAAGGATTAAATGAAGTCATGCGTGTATTGCTAGCCTCCTCCCGGAAATGCCTGATAACTGGGAGCTACTCATATCAGAAGGTCATGCAGAGTGGGGAGTGAAAGGCCACAATGACCGCAGCAAAACCCATGACTGCGAACAGACTTCCAGTCCCAAAGAATCCTACAGCCAGAAAAGTCCTCATGTGCAACACAATCTTTTTTCAATAAAGAAACTGAGTCCCAAAGAGGTCTGGTGCCTGCTGCCCATTCCCTACCAACCCATCCCTCACACTTAAGGCCACTCGCAGGGCATCCCCCACACACATACACAGGTAAGTTTCTTGTTCCCGCAGCGCGTAGGAGCTAAGAGTGGGTTCACCACAAAAACTTACAAGATTGAATTTAAATTATGGCAAAATTATTAACATTCATAGAACTCCTTACAAAGCAACTTCGCTCTGATTTTTGAAGAGCACATCTTTGTAACTTCCCATCTTGTAGGTCTGGCCAGTAGCAGCTTGTAAATCACGAGGGAATGTAAACTTCACCTCGAAGTTTATGTACAAAGAAGGAAGAGAATCGCCCACGCCCTCGCCTCCCACCACTAGAGAGCTCAAATTCGACAAAGCGGAAGCTCCAGAGACTCTGCTCGCATAAGAGCCGGAGGACGGGCTTCGAACCCCCAAACATCCAAGCAACATTCCCCACTATGACTCACCCTGCGAGCCCACCTAGAGCATCACACTCGCCCCAGTCTCAGCCGAAGCCAGCGGAGTGGCGCTAAAGATGTAATACAAACTCCTCCCCCAGCCAATAAAAAACACCTTCCGCCGCCCTGGGCCAATGAGGAGCAGCGGATATGGCCGTGGAAGTGTAGCCTCAGTGACTGCTGGGAGTTGTAGTTTAGATAGTAAAGCGGGACACAGAATCCAGGTTCCCCCGGGTGATCCCGCCCCCTCAGTTCCCACAGCCAATCAGTAGCACTAGTCTGGTTGCGGGCTCAGTCCTCTTTTCCCCACAGGTGACCGCGGAGAAATAGGCCGTGGGCCGGATGTGGGGCGGTAGGGCGGGAGCCTTGCTCCGGGTGTGGGGGTTGTGGCCATCATGGGTCCCCGGGAGGAGACCACTAAGCTGCAATGCTGCGTCGCAGGCCCGAAGCAACTCCCCCCGGTGTTGGAAGTGCGGCGGCAGCCCAGGGGGCCCTATGGGGGAGGACGTACTCTTCTGTCCGCAGTGCCGCGCGTTGCAGCCACCCGACCCCACTCGAGATTACTTCAGCCTCATGGATTGGTACGGGCGGCAGTTCCGGGAAACGGGTCGAGACACCGAGACGTCAGGGAAATGTCGGCGAAGAGTGGTGGACCGACCAGGCTTGGAGAAGGCGGGCCCTGAAAGATGGTTGGGGGCGGAGCCTGGGAGAATGGAGGTTGGGAAGTGTCCTGAGGGAGAGAAAATTAAGGGGCGGGGTCTGGGGTCAGCGTTGAGCTTGAGGTGCGAAGCCTGAGGGGAGAAAGTGACGGGCTGGACCTAGGACAAGGGAGACCTGGAGAGCAGAGTCAGAAAGGTTAGAGTTGGGTTGAAACTCTTAAGAAAGGAATACTGAGGTGTTGTCCAAGTTAAGGGAGTAAAAACCAAAACAACACCCTTGCCGTGAAGTGGATTCCGATTCATAGTGACCTTATAGGGCGGAGTAGAAGTGACCCATAAGGCAATTGTGTAAATCTTTCTCCCATAGAGCGCCTGGTGGGCTTGCACCACAGACCTTTGGGTTAGCAGCCAAGCTCTTAACCACTCTACGTAAGAGGGATCCTTAAGGGAGTAAAAGCACAAAAAAACTAATATTGTGGGTAGGATCTAAAGGAAAAGTGGGAATTGGAGGTGGAGAGTCCCAGAAATGGGTGTTTTTCCCATTTTCCTCTGAAATTGAGCTTGGAGAGGTGGTGAAATGTGGGTGGAGATGGACTGGTGAGGTGATAAGGCAGACTCTGCGAACTGAAAGTTAAAGGGGTTGGATTAAAGCAAAGTGGGAGACCTGGCACCGAGAAAATTTGGGTGGAGTTAAGCATTGCCCCTTCCCTCAACTCTAGGATCTGCCCCTACAGGTCGCCGAGCACTTATTATGGGTTGCAGTGACACTAATTTCTTCAGGGTGCCAATCTTGTTCCCCACCCAGGGCCTTTGCGCTTGTGCTTCCTCTTGTCTGGATGACTCTTTCCTCTGAACTTTGAATACTACTCCACAAATTCAGGCCTCCCCTCAAACATCATCTCTTCATCCACCCCATTCACCACTCTCTTTGAGCCGGTCCTGTTTTCACTCATAGCACCAATCACTCTTTGAAACCATCCCCCATGAAAGCAGGAACCGGGCTCATAGTAGACAAATCTTTAATTATTTTTACATAAGTTTCGTCTGCTGATTTTCTTCCAGCAACCGTTCCTTCAGAGTTGACACCACGAAGCTCCAGCATAGGTACCAACAACTACAGCGTCTTGTCCATCCAGATTTCTTCAGCCGGAGGTCTCAGGTAGCATACTGGCCACCCCCAATCATCCCAAACAAATGTGCACACTGAGTGGGTGGCAATGGACTTGTGGTTATGTGATTATCAGGGACAAGCTGGACAACCAGCTCCACCCTGTGGCAGTCTGACCCCAGCCAGCCAGGCCTTGGAGCTGCCATGCACTCATAGCTTTTATCTGACTTCCCAGCAGACTAAAGCCAATCAGTTGAAAATTAAGACAGCTCATCCAACCCAGTTCTACTTTGTCTACTTCCTGAGGTCTCCACCCATCAGCCTTTTTTTTTTTTTTTCAAGTGTGGTAAAAAATATACATAATAAAACATTTATTTGCCACTTCAACAGTTTTTACCTGTAGAATTCAATAACATTGATTGCGTTCTTTTATGTTTTTTTTACCATTATCACTATCCTTTTCCAAATTATTCCACCACCATTTACATAAACTCAGTGCCCCCTAAGCACTAACTCCCCTTTCTCCCCTTCCCTCCCACCTCTGGTAACCACTAATAAGCTTTGTTTTCTGTATATTTGCCTCTTTTCATATATGTGAGATCGTAGAGTATTTGCCATTTTGTAACTGACTGTCTTCAGTCAGCATAATGTTTTCAAGGTTCATCCATGCTGTGACATGCATCAGGACTTCATTTCTTTTTATGGCTGAGTACCCATCAGCTTTTTAAAAACACTTTGTGAATGTAAGATGGTTAATTTGGATGGTAATAAGACTACCTTCATCTCCCACTAACAGACTGAAAAGGACTTCTCAGAGAAGCATTCGACCCTGGTGAATGATGCCTATAAGACCCTTCTGGCACCCCTAAGCAGGGGACTGTACCTTGTAAGGTGATTTCCCAACTCTTTTATGCGTGACTGCCTGGTGCTTGTTGTGTTGTGGGACACCTGCTCCCCTCTATTCAGAGAAGAGTGCTTGAGACCTGAGCTGGTCCAAAGACCCAATATTTAGCCTCAGAGATACTGCACAAGTATCATTGTCTCTGAGCATTCTCTGCAAATGTTACTTGCCCCAGTTGCTTTTTTTTTTTACACCATTTTCTATAAATTTCAAAGATTTGATGATAGCTTTTAAAGAAGGGTAATTTTTGGTTTGTTTTGGAAAAAGTCTTAGACTCCAGAAAATTTTAGAACTTAATAGAATCTTTACAAACATTTAGTTCAATCTCTGAGTGGAAGAGTAACTCCCCAGGGTCACACAGGTCCAAGTAGCACAGAAAAGGATCCTGTCCCAGCGCTCTGCCTCACTCCAGGCTTTCAGCACCTACTTTCATGCTTTCGTTATTAGGACAGCTCTGGTTTTCCCCATGAGCAATATTATGTTCTGAAGCGTGAGTAGGAATTGCAGGACTCTGGCCATATTTTCTTGAACCAAACTTATTTTATCTGCTTAATACCTCAATAGTTAAAGCTCCATGGAATAGAGATTTCCGAAGGGACAGATGATGAAATGGACAAGCAGTTCCTCATGGAAATAATGGAAATCAATGAAAAACTCACAGAAGCTCAAAGTGAAGCTGCCATGAATGAGATTGAATCCATTGTCGCAGGTAAAAGATAAAACAGTGCCAAATGCATTTTGTTACGAGTACATGCCTAGGGTTAAGTGAAAGATGAATATAAAGAGAAAGTTATTCGTCATCATGACGATTCAGGGAATTTTTTTCTTGACCATAAAGAAACCAATGTTGTCTGAAGGTTAGACTTGCAACATTCCTAACCCTCTGGGGTTAAAAAAAAAACAAAACCCTTTGCCATCAAGTCAATTCTGACTCATAGTGACACTATAGAAGGCAGCCTTCAATCAAGACTGTGATAGCATCAGCTGCTAACCAAAAGGTTGGTGGTTCGAACCCACCCAGCAGCTCCACAGGAGAAAGACCTGGCAATCTTCTCCCATAAAGATTACAGCCTAGACTAGCGATAATCCAAAAAACAGAAAATAATAAATGTTGGAAAGGTTGTGGAGAGACTGAACACTTTTACACTGTTGGTAGGAATGTAAAATGGTACAGCCGCTTTGGAAACTGATTTGGCACTTCCTTAAAAAGCCAGAAATAAAAGTACAGTGTGATCCAGCAATCACACCTTGGAATATATCTTAGAGAAATAGGAGCTGTCACACGAATAGATATATGCACACCCGTGTTCATTGCAGCACTGTTCACAATAGCAAGGAGATGGAAACAACCTAGGTGCTCATCAACGGGCGAATGGATAAACAAATTATGGTATAGCCACACAACGGAATGCTACGCAACGGTAAAGAACAGCAATGAATCTGAAACATACAACACGGATGAATCTGGAAGGCATTATGCTGAGTGAATTTAGTCAGTTGCAAAAGGACAAATACAAGACCACTGTTACAAGAACTAAAGAAAAGGTTTAAACACAGAAGAAAATATTCTTTGACGGTTACGAGAGTAGGGAGAGAGGTATTCACTAACTAGATGGTAGACAAGAATTATCTTAGGTGAAGGGAAGGACAACACACACTACAGGGAAAGTCAGCACAACTGGACTAAACCAAAAGCTAAGAAGTTTCCTGAATACAACCAAACACTTCGAGGGACAGAGTAGCAGGGCTGGGGATCGGGGGACCATGGTTTCAGAGGACATCTAGATCAATTGGCATAACAAAGTTTATTAAGAAAAGGTTGTGCATCCCACTTTGGTGCGTGGCATCTGGGGTCTTAAAAGCTAGCGAGTAGCCATCTAAGATGCATCAATTGGTCCCAACCCACCTGGAGCAAAAGAGAGTGAAGAACACCAAAGACACAAGAGACAGAAAGGGCCACATGAACTAGAGACTCCATCAGCCTGAGACCAGAAGAACCAAATAGTACCCTGCTATCACCAATGACCCAACACAACAGTCCCTGACAGAGCAGGAGAATAGTGGGGTGCAGAACTCAGATTCTAGTAAAAAGACCAGACTTAATGGTTTGACTGAGACTGGAAGGACCTGGAAGACATGGCCCCTGGACTGTCTGTTAACCCAGAACTAATACCATTCCCGAGACCAACTCTTCGGACAAAGATTAGAGCAGACTGTGGGACATAAAATGGTACTCATGAAGAGTGTGCTTCTTAGCTCAAGCAGATACATGAGTCTAAATGGGCAGCTCCTGTCTGGAGGCGAGATGAGAAGGCAGAGAGGGTCAGGAGCTGGTTGAATGGACACATCTGGGGTGGAAAGGAGGAGTGTGCTGTCATAGTATAGGGAGAGCAACTAGGGCCACATAACAATGTGTGTATAAATCTTTGTATGAGAAACACTTAAATTGTAAACTTTCACTTAAAGTATAATTTAAAAAAAAAAAAGATTACAGCCTAGAAAACTCTATGGGGCAGTTCTACTCTCTCATATGGGGTCACTAAGAGTAGAAATTGACTCTTCGGCACCGGACAACAATAGTATTTTGCAGATTGGAATGTTCCTTCCCACCCATGATATCATTTAGATAGCGTTATTATCTCTGACAGGGAAATGGGTCTCAGAATTTCATGGAAATTCCCGAGGTCACACAGCAGGTATATAGCAAAGCAAAGATTGAGGCCCTGATCTTCGGACTCTATATCGCTTCATTTTCCAGTTTATTCTGTAGAGAAGGCTCCAGGGTTCTCACTCAGAATGTATGTACTTATATACTTTCCGAAATGTTGACATGGTACCTACTATGTATCAAGCACTGTGCTTGACACTGAGGATACAGCAGTGAACAAGAAAGACATGGCCTGTGCCTTCATGGAGTTTATATGTTTCAACTTTAACATGTCCAAAGTGGAATTCATGAGTGTCCTCCCTCTCCTCAACCGAAAAAAAACAATCTCTTCCAGTGTTCATTCTCTAAGCACATCCAGTTGTATAAGTCTAAACACTGGGGAGGCATCCTTAACAACCTTACTCTCCCTTACCATCCATCTCCAAGTTTTACAAAGGAGACTTTTTAAATGTGTCTCAAATCTACCTTCCCATCTATTTTCACTGCTGCTACCCTGTTTCAAGCTACCATTCTCTTTCACCTGGACACCTGTAATAGCTCCTGACTGGTCTGTCTGTATATTCTAGCTGCATGTATTATATCCTACACTGTCACTTGTGCGATCTTTTTGAAACCCAAATCTAATCATATCACCCCTTACCTTGCTTAAAAACTTGAAGTGGTTTCCTACTGCTCTCAGGTTAAAGACCAAACTCCTTAGCATGGTAACAAGACCCTACATGGTCTCGCCTCTGCTTTTGTTACCGCAATAACACAGATTGGAGCCGCCTGCCGCAATAGCCAATTCTGAGACGGGTGAGGTGAGCAGCAAGAGGTTTATTATATATTGATATATAGGAGACAAAGGGGAATAGATTCCCCCAAAAACCTGTCTTCTCCACTGGAGATTGGCTGAAGGCTTTTATAGGGACAGGATTATGGATCTTAGAAGTTTGTGTTAGTTTCTCCTTGAGGTGGTGATGTCTCAGATGAGTTAATCTTCTACTGGTATTCTTGGGGGTTATCTGGTGACATCCTTTGGGATTATCTGGTGACATCCTGGTTTTTCTTATCACAAGATGGGTGCTTTGTTTGGTTTTCATCCTTAGATCCTTATCACTTGTTTTCTACCCTCCAAGGAGGAACATCGGTTAATCTTAAACCTTTTGTAGAGACTGGAGAAACAAGATCATAAGACAATGTGGCAGTTAGCAATGGGGAGTAAATAATAGTGAGCCAGGCCTGTGCAGCCTCTTCCACTTTCTTCCCCTTTGCCCCCGCTACTCCAGGCACACCAGCCACTTCCAATCTCTCATCTATACCAGGCATCTTCCTACCCCAGGGTCTTTGCACATGCTTTTGTTTATGCCTGAAATCTTCTCATTCAACCCATCGAGTTAACTCCTCCTCTTTCAGATCTGGGGGATATTTCCTCAGAGAAGCCATTCTTGACCTCTCCGTTGATTCCTTTTGGCAGTGGGTACCCCGCCATTGTAGGAATAATCATAGTTATAACTTTACTGTTCAATGTGAGATTATTAGCTTCACCCATTACACTGGAAGTTCTGCAGAGGCAGGAATTGTGTCTATTTTTTGCTTCCCTCACATCCTCAGCACATAGCAAACTTTAGAGCATAATAGGGGCTTAGTAAATGTTTGTTAAATGAGTGAATAAATGATAAATAAATTAAAAACAGTAAAATAGAAGTTGTGGTGGAGGGACTGTAAGCTGGGGACATATGGACATTAAGGCCAGGTAGTGCAGGGAGAAGAGAAATTCAGGACTACAGTCAGAGCCTGGCTGGCTGCTGCTTGCTAGGCAGAGGAACATGAAGTTCTGGGGTGAGGTGGATATGAGTTCAGTCCCAATGCTGCCACTACCTCTCTATGTGGCCTTGAGTAAGTGACTTCACCCCTTTGAACCTCAGTCTCCTCATCTATAAAAGGAGGACGATATTAGTCCTGGTTGTTGCAAGAATTTAAGTTAAATGAGATAAAACATGTAACACACTTAACAGTGCCTGGCATGAAGTGAGTGCTCAGTCACTGGTGGTGGATGTTCTAGCTCTGTATTAAATGTCTGACTTTGAGCAGGTCACTGACCTTCACTTGGATTGATTTCTAAACTCCCCAAAAAATACCTGCTAAGACCCAAGGGTATAAAGCTAGCATTGGAGCAAGAACTTTGGAGGTTCTAAGCAACTAATAGTCCAGTGCTCTTTTATCCATACCACATTGCCAGCTGAGTGGCAAGTTTTCAAACACTGGACTAGGAGTCAGGTAACTTGGGGTTTGTTCATAACAACTCTAATCACCAACCATGACAGCATCGGAAGATCCTCCAATACCTTTTATATAAACATTGGGATATAAAAAATAATAACAATATGGCTGTCAAGTTGATTCCAACTCATAGCGATCCTGCAGGACAGAGTAGAACTGCCCCATAGGGTTTCCAAGACTGTACTCTTTATGGAAGCAGACTGCCACATCTTTCCACTGCGGAGCAGCTGGTGCGTTCGAACTGCCGACCTTTCAGTTAGCATCCAAGCGCTTAATAAACACTATGCCACTAGGGCTCCTTCCTTGGGATATAATGTACTTGAAAGTGCTTCGAAAGCAGGCAGTGTAGAAATGATTGATACTCTTCATGTCTTATTGTGAAAGTCTTCATTTCTTAATGAGGAAACAAATATGAAGTAGCTACTTTACTTCATTGAACATGTCTTTTAAGGCACATATGATGTAATGTACATGTCTCATCTTTCTGGGAGACTGTATAATTTGTAAATGGTTGCCTAAAACACTCTGTATTGCTCTGGTGATCGACAATCCAGGTATGTTCATTTTCTTCTCACTGAAATCTGAAGGAGTTAGACTGCTTGATGGAGAGAATCACGGCATTTGTCTTTTTTTTTTTTTTCCAGTGATTCTATAGCCATTTTATGAGCCTTAGTGATTGCCCCTGAGACCTTTCATAAGGTAGAAAAAAATGGTGTAACTAGGGTCAGGCAGTGCTGCACTAAAAAGGAGCTGCTCTCATGGGACATGTAGAGACAAGGATTATGAAGACTTACCTGTGGATCCAAGCTTCCCGCTTTGCCCTGTTCAACCCAGCATGATTAAAAAGTGTTGTTTTCGTCAAAAGTCTATTTACATAGAAAAATTAATGGTTTTCTCTTTCAGTCAAACAGAAAGAATGTATTGACAGTGCGAGAAGAGCTTTTGAACAAGGTATTTTCTTTGCTTCTTGACTTTCTTAGGTATGGAAAGAAATTGTAAGCAGTGAGGTATAACCATTCATTCAACAAGTAGCATTATATACCCACCTTATGATAGACACATAACCCATTGCCATCGAATCAGTTCCGACTCACAGCAACCCTGTAGATACGTAAACCAAAAAAAACCGAAACTCATTGCTGTCGAGTCCATTCTGACTCATAGCGACCCTATAGGACAGAGTAGAACTGCCCCATAGAGTTTCCAAGGAATGGCTGGTGGATTCTAACTGCCAATCTTTTGGTTAGCAGCTGAGCTCTTAACCACTGTGCCACCAGGGCTCCAAGAGATACATGGGGAAATATAAAATATATATGAATCTACATTTCTGCCTTCAAGGATTGTCTTGCTAGAAAAACAAGCTATGTACCAAAAACAGAGAAATGCCAGTTAAACAGTATGAAGGCTAAAGTACAGTACTCCATTACCCTTTGGCAAGTAGAAGATAAGATGAGGTCTGTGGACTGAAGCCAACAGGTGCAAGGGCCCTGAGGGCAAGACTGAAGAGTCAACATTTAGCAAAGCCAGCACACCATTTTCTTCTGCAAAACCCTGCAGGGCAGACGCCTAAGGCAGAACTGTGCCTTAATGGTTGTTGTTCTTAGTTGCATTGAGTTGGCGCTTACTCTTGGCAACCCCATGGAACATTGCCCAGTCCTGCGCCACCTTCACAATTGTTGGTACACTCAAGAATAGTCCATTGTTGCAGCCACTGTGTATTTAGAGTGCCTTTCAACCTAGGGCAGTCATCTTCCAGCACTGTTGTTGTTAAGTACCATCAAGACAGTTCCGATTATAGTGACCCAGGATTATATTGGACAATATTATATTGTGATCCATAGGGTTTTCTTTGGCTAATTTTTGGAAGTAGATAACCAGGCCTTTCTTCCTAGTCTGTCTTAGTCTGGAAGCTCCACTGAAACCTGCGGGGTGACTGCTGGTATTTGAAATACCGGTGGCATAGCTTCCAGCATCATAAGCAACACACAAGCCACCACAGTACAGCAAACTGGTAGACAGGTGGTGGGTGCCTGAAAACAAGTATGAAATTTTCATCCTGGTCCCCATTGTCCCTGCCTCTCAGGCTGAAGAGACTGGATCTAGCTATTTTTAAGCAAGAACAACCTTCCTCTCCATCCCCGATCTGTGCCATACCTTTAAAAAAGGGAATAATGGCACTTTGGCTTAGGAATCATTTAAATGCAGGAAGCAAAAAGCCATGTAAGTTGGTACAGATAAAGAAAGCTTGTTATAGGACACAGGGCTATCTCCCAGAATCCAAAGGGAAAATACCTGCAATAATTATAGTACAATGAGATAAACACTTTTCTGGGGCAGGACTTTTTCTGGGAGCCAGAAAGCAGTCTGGAACCAAGACAGCTGTGGTCCTCGGTTCAGCTCTCTGGAAGTCCACTCTATCCTCCTCTCTATTAACCAGTACCATCCACTTGCTCCAAAATGGCCTCCCCCGTAGTACGCCTCCTGAGTCCTCTAAAGTCTCTTACCTTTTTAAGAATAAGGCCTTTCACCATCTGACTAGAGCCTACTAGACCTAATTCTAAATTCCTGGGAGAGAGAATTTGATTGGCCCAGCTTGAGCCAGATGTCCATTCTAGTCCAGTCAGCTCCGGCCAAAGGGGTAGGTTTACATAGTGTGCTGCCCGCTTTGCAGGGACTATAGGTATGGATTCTGAGAAGTGGGCAGAGGTAGATTTTCTAAAAAGAAGAGGGTAAATACAGATTAACAGCAGAAAAGATAGGAACCTGGTCTGCCCTATCTGCCTGAAATGCTATGTTCTCAATCTACTGGCTAACATGATCAGGATATGCTCCAGCAGCGCCTCCCCAAAAAAACCTGTTACACCTTTGTATGTGTATACTTTTATTTGTTTAGTTACAAGGAGCCCTGGTGGCACTGTGGTTAAGAACTAGGCTGCTAACTGAAAGGTCAGTGGTTCAAACCCACCAGCTGCTCTGTGGCAGAAGATGTGGCAGTCTGCTCCCATAAAGATTACAGCCTCTTAAACCCTATGGGGCAGTTCTGTGTCCTACAGGGCTTCTATGAGTCAGAATCGACTCAACAGCAGTGAGATTTGTTTAATTATGAAATACAATACAAAAAAAGAATAGATGATGTACAAGTACAACTGAAAGAATAATAGAACAAACATCCATGTCCCCACCACCAGGCTGAAGAAATAGAACATGACCACTGCCTTCCAAGCCCCCCATGGACCCTTTGCCATTGTATCCCCTTCCATGGGAACCATTCCCCTGACTTTTGTGTTAAATCATTCCCTTGCTTTCCTTGACAGTTTTAATATGTGAATGTAACAGTTTATTATTTCATTTTGCGTAATTTTTTAACTTTATATGAATGGGATCATACCTTATGTATTCTCTGTGACTTGCTTTTTTGCTTAATATATCTTTGGAGTCATCAGGTTGATGTAGGTAGCTGTAACATATCTTCATTGTAGCACTTATCACATTGTGTTGTATTTAGCTAAGGCAGAGTTTCTCAGCCTCAGCACTGCTGGCCCTTTTGGATCAGGTAATTCCTTGTTGTAGGGGGCTGTTCTGTGCAGTGTAGTATGTTTAGCAGCACCTCTGGCCTCTGTGATACCAGTATCACACCCCACCCCACCCCCTTGTGACAACCAAAAATGTCTCCAGACATTGCCAGATGTCCCCTGGAGGACAAATAACATGTACACGCACACGCACACGCACGCACACACACACACACACACACACACACACACACACACACCATTGAAAACCATGAGTGTAAAGAAAGGCATCTTTCCCAGAGACTGTAAGCCCCGCATGTGCAGCCTCTACCTAAGCACCTGGCACAGAGGAAGCACCCTGTGCTTCCATATCCTCTTCAGGGTTATGACTGCCATGTATGAGATGGGAAACTTTTAAAACATAACCCATTTGTTACTTGGGGACTGTCCTGAAGAGAGTCAGACTTCTCTTATTGAAGTCTGAATCCTGTAAACAAGTCTGTTCTTGCCCCTTTGGTTAATCCCTTTGTCCCCTCAACAACCCAGATGGCATCCCTCTCCATTGCTCAGATTTACTGAGTGATCGATTGGCCTTCCAGAGCCTAAGGCTCAGCTTTGATCTAGCTGCCTTGGTCATTAGAGTTGGTTCAATTCTTGATTGAAATGAAGCCTGACACATCAATGTCTCTATTTATTTCAGATGACTTTGAAAAAGCCAAGGAAATTTTAACAAAAATGAGATACTTGTTAAATGTAGAAGAAAAGATCAAGTTAAAGAAGATTCCACTCTAATTGTTGCTAATTTAAAAGTTTTAAAAATAAAGTTCCTGTATATTTCTTTTCTGGCTTCTGGTAATTGAGAAGGAGCCCTGGTAGTGCAGTGGTTGAAGTGCTCAGCTGCTAACCAGAAGGTCGGCAGTTCAAACCCACCAGCGGCTCTGCAGGAGAAAGATGTGACAGTCTGCTTCTGTAAAGATTTACAGCCTTAGAAACCCTAGGGGCAGTTCTCTGTCCTATAAGGTCACTATGAATCAAAGTTGACTCAATGGCAGTGGGTTTTGGTGGGTTTGGTAATTGAGAATAGATATGCTTTAACTGCTTATACCATCTTTATTAAACCTGTGACTCGTGCACTAATGGATGGCAAAGTCTGTCATGCTTTAGTGGTCTGATACTTTATACAACACCCTCCCCACCCCCACACACACACACATACAGGCTGATGGATGAACAGGTAGGGACGGAGCCAACTTTAAGCGTGAGAGCAGGGGTCAGCAAACTTTTTCTATAAAGACCCAGAAAATATTTTCGGCTTTGTGGGCCATAAGGTCTCTTTCACAACCACTCAACTCTGCTGTTGGAGCACAAAAGCAGCATAGACAATCTATAAACAAATGGACATGCTGTGTTCCAATAAAACTTTGTTTACAAGAATAGGCAGTAGATTGGGTTTGACCATCAGCTTGCCAACCTCTGCCCTAGAGCCATATCTTTTTTCTAATGGAATGACTGCATTAAGATAGTCACCATGTTAGTTAGTGTGACAGTGGGACTTCCTGTTTGGTAAACATGCAAAGCCCCCAAGGGCTCTTTGGTTTTCATTTCAAAATGCATATAATATCATCAAGAATTAGTCTGGTGGAGGAACTTCCGGAAGCCATGACCCCCTGATGCTCTGTTAACCCAGAACTAAAACCATTCCCAAAGCCTGCTCTTCAGACAAAGATTAGACTGAACTATAAAACATAAAATAATACTCGTCTTAGTTTCAAGCAGATACACGAGACCGAAAGAGCAGGATGAGAAGGCAGGAAGGGACATGAGCTGGTTGGATGGACACAGGGAAACCCAGGGGGTGGAAAGGAGGAGTATGCTATCAGATTATAGGGATTGCAACTAGTGTCACATAACAATATGTGTATAAATTTTTGTATGAGAAATTTAAGCAGTAAACTTTCACCTAAAGCACAATTTAAAAAGTCTAGTATTAAACACTAACCACATTTTCCCCTTTGGTGAGGTGAAGCAGTTTTAATTTCTCTCTGGACACTTGATGCTGTCTTGTCACGATTTCCATCCTCCTATAATTCAGCGCATAGGAGCTCCACTTACCTTTCTGGATCTTTTGAAATTTGGTTTAAGTTCTTGATTGATTTCCAGAAAGAAGAAGAAGAAAAAAGTATTTTAAGACTCTGGATCAGGGAAGATTACAATAGCAAGTAGAAAAACTTGCTTAAAAAAATTCCAATTCAAATTCTTCTGGAAGGAATCGCTTATTTATAATTTTAAAAAGTCAGGAGTCTGAACCAAGGCTTAAATACTACTACTACAGCTTAAATGTGCAGCTCCTTTGCATTCTGTCTGATCCTTGTCTGAGAGTTTATACCTCGCAAATCTTGATCTAGTAATAGTTAACCATTTTAGGATTTACCAGTCTTCAGAAGGCAAATTAACCATAGAAGCTGTCTGCTCTAATGTTACTTGGGAATATCAGTACAATCTCCACCCGCCTCAGAATTTACAAGGAGAATGAGTTACATGTCTGGAAACACACTGGGAGTCCTTTAAGAAAATAATTACCATGTAAATAAATGTTCTGGTTAAATTGCCTACTTCTCCAAAGAAGAGGGAGATGAAAGGAGTGTTTAAAATACTTTTGTAGATAATATTCATTCATTCTTCAGGACCAAAACAATCTGACCACAAAAAGAAATCAGAAACATTGCCTGATACAACATCTTTGGAAGTATTTCAAAAAAAATTTCCCCTCACCCACTTGCAGGCTGGGCCTCAGCAAACCATTTCTGACTTGGGGAATAAATTAAAAAAGACATTGTTTCTGAGTCATGGCTTCTGAGATCAATATGATTACTTTTTTCTCTTCTAAATTCTTTCCTTTTTAGTCTAAACTCTAAATTTATCTGGACTTCTAAATCCAGGAACCTTTTCAAGTGTTCCCTAACTTAAAATCCTGCAGGAGGTGTGCTTCTGGCTGGCTGAAAAGTTAGCAGCCCTATTGGATTAAAGTTTCTGGCCAACATGGAAGCAAATTAAGCATCTGTCTCAGCCCCTAAGGATCCTTGGTGGTGCAATGGTTAAGCACTCAACTGCTAACCTAAAGGTTAGTGGTTCAAACCTACCCAGTGGCTCCATGGGAGAAAGACCTGGTGATCTGTTTCCATAAAGATTACCGTCTAGAAAACTCTGTGGGTCAGTTCTTCTGGTCACATGGGGTTGCTATGAGTCAGAACAGACAGGGTGGCATCCAATCTATAGTAGCCTGTGAATATTCCACTGCAATCCAACCTGAGCATCAATGCAGTGACTGGGAATGACGCTCTTACCTTAAAATTTGATCACACCTCTCAATAAACTGAGAGTGTGATCAAAAAGGGGAGAAATTGATAGCCTGATTAAACTAGACCCAAAATGGAGTCCCTCCTGCTGAGCCCCAAACCAAAAAAAACAAAACCCATTGTATTTGAGTCGATTATGACTCATAGTGACCCTATAGGACAGAGTAGAACTGCCCTATAGAGTTTCCACGGAGCAGCTGGTGGATTTGAACTGCCAACCTTTTGGTTAGCAGCCCAGGTCTTAACCACTGTGCCACCAGGGCCTCTGTGCTGAGCCTGAGGCCAGCAAATCAAAACCTAAGTTTCCATTTCAGGTAAATGCCTAGCTTTCCCAGGAGCCGAAATCTAAATTAATCTATTGACTCTCCTAGAAATGGAAACTCAAGCTAGCCAATCAGTACTTGGCTGGTCGATTTAAGCTAATTCAAATTTTTACCTTATCCCAAATACGGAAAGAAAATGCCCACCAGCCAATCCGAATTTTACCCAGTATAAACTTCCTTGTTAGAAAACCCTTTCGCTTTGTACCTAGCTTTGGAACACTTCTCTGACTTTCAGACTACACATTCCCTGGTTTATGAGCTATAAAATAAAGCTGATGAATTCATACACAAATTTAATATTGTGAAAATTTTTTGGTGACAACCCCCAGCCTCTACCCCACCTTCTACCCCCACCCCCCCACATTATTCCTTATACAGTATCTGAACAAATCAGAGGTTTTGACTAATTTGTGGCTATTTCTTCCCAGGCTGTGGTCTCTGTCCTGGATTTGAATCCTAGTTCCCCTACTTATTTGCTGTGAGCCTGTGATTGTGCTAAGCCTCATTTCCTCATCTTTAAAATAATCATAATAACAGTACCTATCTATACAAATTGCTTAGCACAGTGCACGGCACACACAGAATAAGCACTCAAATGTGATTTTTTTAAATTATAATTACTATTACTTATTTTACTTTGGTAACAAAGTCATGCCCTTCATTGAAGAATAAATATCCTTTTACCAGAAGAATGAGATGGTGCCTGGCTATCACCAACAACTGCCCTGACAGGGAACACAACAGAGAGTCCCTGACGGAGCAGGAGAAATGTGGGGTAAAAAGACCAGACTTAATGGTCTGACTGAGACTGGAGGGACCCCAGAAGACATGGCCCCCGGACTCTCTGTTAGCCCAAAACTAAAACTATTCATGAAGCCAACTCTTCAGACAAAGATTAGACTGGAGTATAAAACATAATCGTGAAGAGTGTGCTTAGCTCAAGTAGATACATGAGTCTAAATGGGCAGCCGCTGTCCAGAGGTGAGATGAGAAGGCAGAAAGGGACAGGAGCTGCCTGAATGGACGTGGGAAATCGGGTGGAAAGGAAGAGTGTGCTGTCACAGTATGGGAAGTGCAACTAGGGTCACATAGCAGTGTGTGTATAAACTTTTGTATGAGAAACTAACTCAAACTGTAAACTTTCATTTAAAGCATGATAAAAAAAAGAATAAATGTCCTTTCAACAGAGTTCCAAGCACCTACTTTATGCAAGAGAATGTTCAACCGTGGGAGTGAGACACAGAACTGTTAGACACTTACTGTCTGTTTGGGGAGATGACTTTTATACCAATAACCAAAATAATAATAAAAAGCTCCTATCTGTTGCACAATTACTGTGTGTCAGGCACTATGCATGGTGCTCTACATGTATTCCATCAAATTAAACCCAGTTGGACTCATTTTAGAGATAAAGAAAATGGATGCAAGAATTCCAAGAGCTGGGCTTCAAACCCAGGTCTGTGTGCAAAGCCCGTGCACTCAGAGAGGTTGAACCCACCAGCTGAGGGGATTACACAATTCATAGCAAGAGCTGCCATCTACCAGGGCCTGCATCATGTCAAGCAGAGGCAGAATTTGAACCTAGTCCCAATTTCCAAAGCCTGAGCATATGGCTTCGCTAGGTTTAGGGAGGGATCACTTCCAGGTGTGGTAACCAGGGAAGATGGCTTCAGGAGGAAGAGAAGTAGAATCCAGATAGTAGAGAGAAGCTGTGGGAAGGATTCTCAAGTTTACCTACAGGTTTGATGATTCACTAGGAGAACTCACAGGACTCAGCATATAATCCTACTCACAGCTATGATTTATTACAGCAAAAGGATATAAAGCAAAATCAGCAAGGGGGAAAAGGCACACAGGGTGAAGTCTGGTGGAAACCAAGTGCAAGCTGCTAAGAGTCCTCTGCCAGTAGAGTCACACAGCAACAAGGTATGACAATACCTGTGAACTGTTCTCTACCAGGGAAGCTCATTAGAGACTCAGTGCCCAAGGATTTTACTGGGGGCTGGTCAGGTAGACAACCTCTGTTTAGCATGAGCTCATCAGGTGGACTAAGGAAGAAGGTAAGTTACAAATTATATTTGCTATACTGCAGATTACATGGAATCAGACAGAACTGGATTTAATATCTGGTACCTCCGTTTTTTGCATTTGCTTTTTTGCATTTGCATTTGCATTGGGCAAATCTGCTGCAAAAGACCTCTTTAAAGTTCTAAAAAGCAAAGATGTCA